>NC_073303.1:129847960-130052960 GCF_027595985.1 Sorex araneus
CCATCACCGATATCCACCCACCACACAGAGTGTGTCCAAAGCGGCTCTGGAAGGCACGCAGACAGCTGGGCAGAGCAGTCCCCTTCCCCTATTCAGAAGGCAGCAAGCTCCGCTGAACACGGAGCTCCCTGAAACACTGGTCTCGCTGCTTCTCTCCCTGTTTCTTTGCTTATTTCCAGTCTGGAGAAGCCTGTGTTCTCTCTCTTGAACACACACTTCTGCCTTTTTCTCCCCTCACGTCTTTTTAAATAATTTTCAGTAAAAGCTTTCTTCCCTTTTTTTACCAAAAAAATAATAAATTGGAATATAAGAATATTCAAAATGTGTTTGTAATTCCTTAAGTAGCAAAGGTGATGTGGGGAAAACAAGGGAAAGGAAGCAACAAGCCACTTGCAAAGTGTGGTCAAGCACTCACAAATTCACAAAGGCGTCTCTTAAACCAACGCATCAGTGACATGAGCCGTTTCAACCTCTATACCAATGAACAAAGAAGTTGGGGGTTTGTGTTGTATATATACATATATATATTTTTTTTTAATTTTTTTGCTTTTTGGGTCACACCCAGCGATGCTCAAGGATTACTCCTGGCTTTGCACTCAGGAATTGCTCCTGGCAGTGCTTGGGGGACCATATGGGATGCCGGGGATCGAACCCAGGTCAGCCGCATGCAAGGCAAACTCCCTACCCGCTGTGCTATCGCTCCGGCCCCATGTGTTGTATATTTTTGAGGAGGTCGCTCCCGGCATTGCTGAGGGGATCGTTGGTCCTGGTGCTCAGCCCCTGCCAAGTCTTTCCCACTGTCCTCACATCCCACATGTGAACCTTGAGTGGCCGCAGCCCAACATCACTCACCCGCTCTGGCTTCTTTCCTCATTTCTGGGCCAGGTGACCCCTCAATTCAACCCACCTCTGCAGGTCTAAATCACCTTTCAGACTTTTAGGACAAACAGGACTAGGAAGTCTGTGGGCAAGTATGGATCAGAGTACAAGAATCAGACCTGCAGATGCCCTGCTGCTGGCCGTCAGGACCTTGTCCATCCTACCAGCTACAGGCCACTGACCCCCGCAGACCCACCTAGAGCCTGGAAGGGACCGTGTGGGATGCAATTTTAGACCAACCCCATCATGAATTCTTTTTCTGGGGGGAAAGAGGGTTTGGGACCACACCCGCTATGCTCAGGGATTACTCCATCTGACTGCACTCAGGAATCACTCCTGGCGATGCTCAGGGCACCATATGGGATGCTGGGGATCGAACCCTGGTCAGCCATATGCAAGGCAAGTGCCCAAGCCCAGCACTATCACTCCAGCCCACACCATGAATTCTGCACGGCCTGCCCGATGGCCTCTCAGCAGTGAGCACCATCGCTGACGGCAGTGACAGCAGCATTCAGAGATGAGCCTGTTTCTAACACACCCCAGCTAGGTCACAGAATTCCTACATGGCCTCCAATGACGCCCATTTCAAACACAACAGTATCCAGCTGTGACTCCAGAGCCGACCCATCTGCTGAATGGGCCTATGGCCACTGTAGGGCACTGGCTGCCCTATCTGAAGCACTGTCCATAGGCACCGCAAAACAATACCAAGTCCCTGATACACGCTCTTTTTTTTTTTTTTTTGGTTTTTGGGTCACACCTGGCGATGCACAGGGATTACTCCTGGCTCTGCACTCAGGAATCACTCCTGGCGGTGCTCAGGAGACCATATGGGATGCTGGGAATTGAACCCGGGTCGACCTCGTGCAAGGCAAACGCCCCACCCGCTGTGCTATCGCTCCAGCCCCTGACACACGCTCTTAACCAGCAGGATAAACCAGCCTCGTTCTGGGGGTTGGGTGTCACTGAGACCCATGTTAGGTGCACAGGTCGGTGACACGTTGCACGCCAGACCACCCCCAAGAGTCCCCCCTGAGGAGGGGGAGCAACTGGGAAGTATCTGGCAGCTCCTGCGGCACAGCTGCATCCCAGCACCCGCATGACGGTGCGATAGACTAGACTAGACGGTGCGATAGACTAGACGGTGCGATAGACTAATCCCCAACAGTGCGATACACTAGAATCCCCAAGGCTGAAGTCACAGAGACTCGGAGGGGAGACGGGCTGCTGAAAGGCCAGTGTCCTGGACACTGCTCCTCTGGGAGGACAGCTCTGCACCCAGACCACAGGGCTGTGGACAGCCAGGGTTGGGGCCGACCCTCAGATGACAGTTGGGGCTGTGCAATGTCCTTTCTGACCCGTCTTACCTAAGGTGCCCATCAGTTAATGCTGCCTTTTAAAACCAACCCGGGAGACCCGAAACTCCAGAGAGCGGGCATCAGAGCCCCACTCCACACTTGCCACTGCCCTCTGCCAGGCCCAGGAGGCGGCTCACCAGCAGAGCCAGCCTGGGGCTGTAGTGTGAGGACACTGGGGGGAGGCCCCAGCAGTGCCCCAGCAACTCCTCATGAGGTTAAGCTGAGTGCCCCGAAATTCTACCTTCAGCAAGCGACTCCAGGGGCAGGAAACAGCACAGAAGGTGAGGAGGCGGCCAGTCAGGTCCACAGCACGGATAGAGCAGCCCCACAGCAGCAGTAAGCAGGATATGGGGCCCCAAAACAAGACTCCTCGAAAGAGCAAAGCCACCACTCTGGAAAGGCCCCTAAAGCTGATGAGAACAGAACCAACAATTTCAGTTTCGAGATGCCACAAAAGCAGGAAGACGAACCTCGACACAAAGACCCTGGTAACAGTCACAAAGACCAGGACTGTGACCCACACGGAAGGGCAGCGACAGGTCACTGAGACGTAGAGAGGCAAAGTCGGCCACGGACTTCACAGTCAGAAAATCCTGTCCAACATGTCCACAGCGACTCGCTCCACTAGTAGGAAAGGACACACAGTGTGCAGCCGCGAGTACCAGTCCCCCCCCCCGCCCCAACAGGCACATCCAGAGAAACTGCCAGCGGGATGTGCCACCAGGACCCAGTCAGTGGGAAGTGGGTTGGCACCAAGCTCTGGAAAGGAGCTCAGCTCGACAGGAAGCAGTCGGGCAGTGACCAGCCAACCTGGTTTAAAATAAAACTGCAGGGGTGTGGGGAGGCGCACAGCGGCACAGTGCACGCCTCACCTAGAAGGCCCTGGGCTCCAGCCCAGCACCAGGACAAGAAATCAAATAAAATTGAAGAAAATTAAGTTAACTTTATTCCCCATGAAGGAGAAACTCTTCTGCAGCTTTCAAAATACTAAACACAAAACAGTTTTTCATTGTGTTTACCAATGGCTAACAAAAACTCAATAAATACTGCTTAGGTAAAAAGCTTGCCTGCTCCCTCTGACCCAGCAGAACAGGAAATCACTGTCCGGTGACCTGCGAGCCCAAGAAAGGGAAAGGGCAAACCAGTCCCAGCACCCAGGGGAATGACCACCAGGTAATACCCACTGCTCTCCGCAGGCCGACAAAAGTCTGCGAGAGCTGGACAAGGTGCAGGATGGCAGGACAGGCAGGGGCGAGAGAAGAAGGCACAGGCCCTGAAGGGCAGGAAGGAAATGCCCAATTTCCCTGGAGAAGCAGTTTGACACACAGCCGCTGGGGAAGGCTGAGGATGCTGAAGGCGGCAGAGTCTAACTGTAAACACTTTTCTAATTGCTGCCTGTAGTGAACCATGTCATTAGGCCAGGCCCTGTCAGCACCCAGATGCCAGGTGCTGTTTCTTCACTGCCGCCCACGGCTGTGGCTATTAACTGACAATAGCTGACAGTAGCTATAACGCCCACTGACAAGGAACAGGATCAGGAGAAGTGACTAACCATGCCAGACCCCAACCCGTGGGTCCACTGCCCCCAGCACTGCACCCCACAGGAACCTGCCAGATACAGGTCCGGTGCCCCACCCCCAGCAGACTGAACCAGAACCTACAATTTGTGGAGATGGTGGGTTGGGGGAGAAGAGGGGCACCGTGAAGCTGGGGAACCCCAAGGGAACTGAGCTTTTTCTTTCTGAGGTCTGCTCCCCTGAATTCCACACGTGGGCAAAGGCGAGCAGACCTGCCCTCTGTGGCCAGACCCACCCCACGCAGCTACAGCCCCACTTCCTGCCACACCTGCTCCTTCCTGGGCACGGACATGCTGTGCCCAACTCTTGGAAATGCACCGTGACTGCGGGGCCTCCAGTTTCCAGGCAGCAGCACTGACAGCCCGAGGCGCATGAGCCCACCTGCACCTCCCCGCACAGGCTCGCTTCTGTCAGGACGAACTTGGGAACACCTGAGAGTCACACATGGTGACAGACACCCAGTGCCATAGCCCCCATGCCCTCCTCTGGGCCCGCCCACGTGGCCGCTGCCGGGCGCTATGGGCACTCGGCACTGGTGCTTGGCACCTGGCTGGTCCTGGGTCCCGCCTCTCCCTCGAAAAGGCAAAGAAGCAGAGAGGCTTCCAGAGATGCCCGAAGAGTCAGGAATGCAAGCTCAGGCCAGTCACAGTGGACTCGGGCACCCAGACACACACGCCCAGGGGCTGGCTCTGCCCAAGCCCCCTGCAAGCCCTCAAGCCCCCCGAAGGGCAGGCTGACAGGCACAGGGCGGGCGGGGCATACACCATCCTCACAGCCCCATCAAAGACTGCAGGGAGGAAACCAGCAACCAAGCCCGGCCCCACTCCCTAATACCAAAGCAGCAGCAAGTCCCCGTCTCTGGAAGTGCAGGAACCACGGGGAACACGGCCACTCGGGCCCAGCCCAGAGCTGAGCCCAGGACCAGCAGGAACCCCTGGGCACTGCCGGGTTTGCCCAGGAACCAAAAAAATAGAAAGAAAAAGCTGCACTCTGATTCACACAACAAAACACCACAGAGTCAGCAAAACTGCACCCGAGTGGGAGAAAGGCGGCCACAAAGGACCTGTGTTCTGTGCGCATAAAGAGGTTCAGACAGGAGGGCCGACCATGAGGGGATGGAGATGTGCAACCTCACCGCCACCGGGAAAGGCTATTTAAAACCCAAGCATCAGCCCACAGGTGCCCAGCAAGGCCGGAGGTCCAGCCCCACGTGCCATCATCAGAGCTGCGACCACGGATCATCTCCCCAAAGGTCCAGATGGTCCCACCACAGCGGGGTCCCCAGAGCTGTTTCACCAGGAAAGTTCCTACTCTGGGTATAGAGGTGACCTCACACCCGATCCCGTCTATCTGCTTCGTCAGTTCGGGACCCGTGCCCAATGGCCATCCACAAAGGACTAAGTGAGTCTTCAGAACCCCCGTCACAGCTAGGGAACATCCAGGAGCTGGGACCTCGAACCCGCCCAGGGAAAGAAACTGTCCCTGAGAGAGCCCAAGACACGGAAGTCTCGGCAGCTTTATTCAGCCCTTTCCCTACAAACAAGGAAAAAGCAAGATGAAACACACTGTGGAGAGGGCACCCCCGGCAGTGCTCAGGTGCTGGTCCTGCAGGGCTCTACACTCGGGAGCACCCTTGGGTTCTTAGGGATTCGTGTGCTTCCAAGGACAGAACCAGGGCCAGCAGCAGGCAAGGCGCACCATCTGCTTTTGCTACCTTCCAGGCCCCAAAACATGAATTTAGTGATAAGCATCTGCTGGGCACCAATGGCACATAGCCCTGCCGCTGCCATGAGGCACACCCCCTTCTCAAACCCCAGCCGAGCCCCTAAACACAGCGGGTACAGACATCCCGAAACGGCTCCTGTATGAAAGGACATCTTATCGGCAGAGCTCAGTAGTTACAACAAAGCCACACACAGATGTGCCGCCTCTGTCACAGCCCATAAGCCCATGCCTGTGGTGCCCTCACATGCCCGCACACACCCTCTGAGCCAGGGGCCAGAGGGAGCCAGGAGCCCCTCACAGCACGGACGTCTGTCATGAGTTTCTGTCAGTCAGCTTACAGCACAGCATCGCCACCTCTGCTCCGGCCTGACGTCCTTTACCTGGACCCGGGCATCTGTTTCTCCCCCAGCCAGGGAGTTCTCTGTCGCAAACCCAGAGCACTGCATGGCACTGCAGACCATGGGCGCACCAGGGATCCAAGGAACACAGAGCTCCACAGGAACCCCTCATCTTCGCCTCCTAGGCCCACATTCGTCTCCTGAAGCCAGGATGAGTCTGAAGGAACACGAGAACAATTCCTAGGGAAAAAAAGAACATTTCTTCCTGGCCCAGCCTGACAACAGGAATGAGCGGGCAGGCAGGGATCGAGCACTGTGTGCAGCCGACGCACAGCCAGCAGAGGGAAAGCTGCTCAGACCTTCCCTGGTGTCTGGGACCAGGAGCTTCCTGTGCTCCAGGGACATTAAATGTTCCCAAGAAGACACACAACCCATGAAAAGGCCATGGAGTGTGTGAGCTCCCACTGAGTACAGGAAAACTCCCGTGGGCCTGCAGCCACAAGGGGACAAGAGGCAGAGCCCCAGAGGTCCCCAGACACCTGGGGATTCCTCTGGGCCCTGGTTCAGGTGCAGAGCGCCCAAGTACCAAGCAGAGAGTGGGCCAACTCCACACACTGGAGTCTGGTTCAAACCCTGACAAACTAAAACAAAATCTGAAACACTAGCGGGTGAGCTGATGTTCCAAGGCGGAGGAAAGACTTCAGAAGGGCGTCTGTGAAAAGGAAGGATCCTCCGCCACACGCAACAACAGGATGACCACTGGGGCTCTGTCGGCATGGAACAGTGGAATCCTGGTTCCCGTAAGTTACTCCTTGCCTGCCACAAAACTACTCATATGCAACATCAGCCCCAACAAGTCACTGCCACACGCAGCAAACATAGTTACTCAAGCTTGTCCGTGAAAAATCAAAATGCGCTCATGTCCCGTGCCGCGGCCACACGCACTGGTGATTGACCCTCAAATAACTCCCACTCGTTCAGCAGTTTTAGTACATTCACTATTAACATGGGGTCTCACTGGCCAAACACAAACCTCCTGAACGCAAAACCCAAGTTTAGAGACAGACACAAAACACCACTAAGGGGCTGGAGAGAGCTCAACGGGCAGGAACACTTGCATCTGAACCTTAGCACTGTGTGGTCCCAAGCAGAGTTAGGAGGTGAGCCCCAGGAGCAACAACCACACACACAAACACACACACACACACACACACACACACACACACGGCAGATATGGCGATTCATACTCAGCTACATAGCTCTGCTGCAGAAGCCCAAAGAGTTGAAAGATCTTAATCTCCCAACCAGGTTAGTCACTGGCTTTTCCAGGCCCTCAGGGCCAGCAGGGCACTGGGGGAGCGAGGCGTGAGAGCTGAGAGCAGTCACGCTGCTCCACCCCTAAACTTTCAGGGTTCCAGGAGGCTATAAATAGCGCTTCAACTAACAGTTCCCAGAGGAAAGGAGCAGGAGCACCAGTGTAGCTTGAGATGGGCAACCGTCCCCAGGAGTCAGCATCGCAAAGGGGGCCTCTCCCAGATTCCCACCACACCTGCCACCACCTCTGGGGCCCAGAGGGACTGGGATCACCACTTTTCCTCCCCATTACTGGATGCAATCGCATCTGTCATTCTTTTACTGAATAAGCCTTAGGAGGGATTATTTTAGTGGCAAGTGAGCGTTTTGTTTAGGAGAGATGAGAGGGGAGGAGAGCAGAGAGATCTGAGCCATCCTAGGGAGGATTATTTTAACAGGGAGTCTAGAGACCACGTGAGGCTTCTGTCCACAACAGTGCACAGGCCTGCTGAGGACTCAGACCCTCTAGCTGGAAATCTTCCCCTGAGTGTACGCAGAGACCCACAGAACCTTCTGAATAACCCAGGCACTGAACACAAGACTGCACGTGCTTCTGAGCTTCATTTCCATCCTAGAGCCCAGGCGCAAGCCAACAGTGGCCTGGCTACAGCAGAGGTGCTTCCTCCAAGCCCTGGCATCAGGGATGCTAAGGGAACGCTGCAGAGATGCGCTGAGATTCCTAGAAACTGATGCTCAAAAGGACAGAAACGGCCTTCGTTTCCCTCTACTCGAGGTTGGCGATCATGAAGACAAAAACTGTCCCCAAATGTTGGGAGAGAGGAAAAGCAATAGAGGGCTCCAGGAAGCCACCCAAAACTCAGTATAATTATAGAAGACAAGCAGAGTGGATCAGGGATGAGCTGCCGGCCTCCTCCCTCCCCTCCCTGGGGGGCTCCAGGAGCAGGGTGGGGGGTTCCCAAGCCCCACCCAGCCACTGAGGGCAGCCATACACTCTGTCACAGGCCCAAATTACAATGCTCTCACTTTTAATAATTCATACAGGCATCAGTTAAAACTTCTCAAGGACCCTTCCAGCAATTATTTTATTATTTAAATTATTAAATGGAAATAGTAACAAAATATTTTCTTAAGCTGAGCTTTAAAAAAAACTTTCCTGGGGTTTTTTGTTTGGGGGGACTTTTGTTGGGAGGAAGCCACATCCATCGATGCTCAGGGATTCCTCCTGGTGGCGCTCGGGGGACCTCGGGATGCAGGGGATCAGACCCAGGTCTGCTGCATGCAAGGAAAACGCCCCACCCGCTGCACAATCTGTCTGGACCCTAAGGGAGAATTTCTAAAGTACTAGTAAAATGAAACCGCTCAGATTTACTAGCAAAAATATTCACTCCACAAATAACAAAATTTTTCAATGCTATTAAAATTTAAAACAAGAATTATTCTCATTGAAAACTAAGAGGGGCAGGAGAATATTCAAGTATACAAGTTAAAGATTTACGTGCTTGTACTTTGAATTGCTTTTTTTGTTACCTGTGAGACAATTCTTAATTATTTTCTCAAAAACAAAACACCCTGGGCAGGGGACAGAGCTCAAAGGGCGGAGCACAGCAGCGAGCCCTGCCACCGCACTGTCAGCCCCTCAACACCACTGGGCACGGTGTTGAAATTCAAAAATTCAAACACCAAGCCCGCTGCTGGCCGGAGCACTTGCCTTCCATGCGGCTGACCCAGGTTCAATCCCAGGAATCACTCAAGGGCCCCAGAGCCCTGCCAGGGAGTAAGGCCCGACCACTACCAGGTGTGGCCCCAAATCCAGACACGCACAAGAAAAAAGACACCTAAATACCCGGGCAAACGCGGTTTCCACAAAGCCTTGGAGATGCCAACTCTACCCTACTCCTAGGACTCAGGCCGATCCCCGGGTCCTGCCGCCCCAGTGCTCTTCCCACCGCGGGAGTCAAGCAACTTCTGAGGGGAGCTACTCAACTACTCCAGGAGGCGGTGGCCGTTCTGAGGAGCCAGGGCGGGTCCCAGGACCCTCGTGCAGGTACCTGGTTGGCCGGCCGGCCGGTTCCGCACCACCGGGAGGGCGAGTGCGGGAGGCAGGATGGGGTCACACAAACTGCGCGCTCGGGCCAGCAAGGACACACGACTTCCTCCCGAAGTTGCATGTGCTTAAGCGCTGCGGGGCGGCCAGACCGGTCCGCCCCGCCGGACCACCGGACGGGAACGCTTCCCGTGCGCTGGACCCGGGCAGGGCGAGGGCCGGGCGGACTGCCCGCTCGCCCCCTCCTCAGCTCTCCTCCGAGGTGCGGGGCGGCGCGGCCAGGCCGCTCCCCTCGGCGGCGCCCTCCGGGAAGGAGCTTCTCCCGAGCCCCCACGGCACCCCCGAGGCGGGCGCGGTCCTTCCCTCTCCGTCCCCGCAAACGCCCGCGGCGGGCGGCGGCCTGGAGTGGGCACCCCGGGGTGCGCCCCCCGGCGCGAGCCTCGCAGTCCCGACGCCCGGCGCCCAGCCGCGGGCAACCGCGCGAGACGCGGTGGAAACGCCTCAAATAAAAGAGAGAAACGGCCCGAGCGCATCTGCCGGCCCGCGCCGAGGGGCGGCGGGGGCGCACGGGCGCGCGGAGCCCGGGGCGCGGGGCGTTGGGCGACCCCCGGGGGGGCGCGGGCCGGCGGGGCGGGGGTCCCAGAACTCGGGCGCCGGCCCCCGCGCCGGGATCCCCCGCGGCCCCCTTTGTCTGGGAGGGGCCCGGTCCGCGCCCCCCACCGCCCTCGCGGCCCGGCCCCCGCCCCGCGCGCCCCCGCGCGCCCGTACTCACCGGCCGGCGCCCTCCGCGGGCGGCACAGTCGACGGGGCCCGGCGGGCGCGGCCGCGCTTCCTCCCACGCTCACGCCGCTCGGGGCGCACGGCGGCGGCGGTCGCGGCGGTCGCGGCGCTCCCGGCGCTCCCGGCGCTCCCGGCGGCGGCGGCGGCGGCGGCGGCGGCGGCGGCGGCGGCGGGCGCGCGCCTCGGGGGCCGTGCGCGTGCGCGGCGGCCGACTCGGGCGCGCGCCCGGCCGCGACCCCGCCCCGAGCTTCCGCCTCCCGGAAGCGCGCGCCCGCGCATGCGCAGCCCCCCGGCCCGGTGGAGCCGCTGGGGGCGGGGGTTGCCGCTGCGCACGCGCGAGACAACGGACTCCGGGACGGGCTGCGCGCCGGGCGGGTCCCGGGCCCGGGAAGGGCCTGTGGGGCGCGGACTCAGGGGCCCTGGGCCCGGCGGCCCGCCCACGAGGGGCCCGGGCGCGAGCAGGAAGTGACAGCTGATTGGTGTTAGAAATAAAGCCCAGCCTGCCGGCGGCCTGCGGCAGGAGCGAAACCGGAAGCGGGCAACTTTCCTTTTCTGCGGGCTGCGGTGACCCTCACCGCAAGACTGCGGGCGCGCCGGGCCCTGCGCTCCGCGAGCACAGAGCAGGCCAGGAGACACTTTTCCTTACCCATTGTACTGGTGAAGGATTTTTTTTTAATTTAATTTATTTACTTATTGCTTTTTTGGGTCACACCCAGCGATGCTCAGGGCTTACTCCTGGCTCTGCACTCAGGACTCAGTCCTGGCGGTGCTCGGGGGACCCTATGATATGCCAGGGATTGAACCCGGGTCAGCCGCGTGCAAGGCAAACGCCCTCCCCGCTGTACGATCGTTCTGGCCCTTTTAATTTGTTTTTGAGCCATACCCGGTCGTGCTCGGGGCTTAATCCTGGCGCTGCGCTCATAAGTCACACCTGGGGGATTCCAGGGACCCTCTGCTGTGCGGGGGGGCGGGGGGGGCAGCCTGGGTGAGCTCCGTGCATGGCCCTGCCCGCTGTGCTCTCTGGCCCTCTAGGAAGTCTGGTTGCTGGGGTTGTTGAGATTGTCTCTACAGGGCTGGGGCCCACGCTCTGCCGGCTGCACCTTCTTGCTCCTCCCCTGCTTAGCTGCCTCCACGGGGGCCCCCCCACCCCCGCCCCTCCTTTACCGCTGTTCTCCAGAGCTCCCATTGTCCCCACCGCCCAACCGTGTGCCTGCTAGGGTCATCAGCGCCCTCCCATCCCTGCCTGAGTCACTAACACAGGGCTGTGCTGCTCACTTCTGGGGCCCTAGCACATAATGAAATATTTGTTGGGTGAGTGAATGAAGCTTTGGGTGATGTGACAGAAGGAAACATTATAAAAGTGTAAGGGGGGTAGATAGAGGGACAAAAGGGATTGTCTTCAGGCCCCATTGCAGAAGGCTGCGTTTAAGGGTCCTGCACCCTCAGATCCATCTCTGAATCTTGACTTCAACTGTTAGTCCTAATGTCACTGGGCTGTCCGGTGCCTTCTAACACTCCAGAGGCTGTTTGCCTGCTTTCTGCCCTCCTAAAGCAACTACCCCACACGCTCGCCACTCTTGGCCCCTGGGTTTGGGGCTGGTGTCCCCGGGTCCTGGTCACAGGGTGCACACTGTCCACTCTCCTGATAGGGTGACGCTGACACTTCAAGCTAGCAGCTCTGACTGCCTTTTACAAGTGGAGAGAGCAGGAGAAGGACAGACAGGAGAAAAGACGGGTACTCTACACTAGACTTCTGTCTACCACCCCGGGGTTTGGGGAGTTGACAGGGACATTATTACAAATCATACATGCGCGAGTATGCAGACTTAATCCCCCGTCCATGCCTTCACCCCACTCCACACTGTCACGTCCTGGTGATTGTCACGGGGCTGCTGTCATCCGTGCCCTGATCTGGGGCATCTTTGTATTGCGGAGGTGGAGTCTCTGCATCTGTGACGTTAACTGTTCATCACTCCTGGCGGGAATGCTCACACCATGGCCTCAGCAGGGCTGAGAGTCGGGGCCAGCCTCCGGCCCAGCCAGGGTCCCTGCCCAGGGCTTGTGCCTTCCTGGCTGAGGGACAGGGGTCAGAATCTAGAACCAAACAAGACAGGAGTCCTGAGAGCAAAGCTCCACGGTGGTGAGAAAACCAAGGGCCCTCTGACTACCCATCATTCTGTGTCTCTGTCCCTGCTCTTGCTTCCTCTCAGCAACACAGACGCCCTCCCTGATTGCCACTGCGCTGTAGGGCATCTGGTAGACCCCGACATGCAGCTTCATGCCCACCCTGGCTTTCCAGTTGATGGGGCCCTCTCCCATTCCTGGGACGAGCATGAGGGGCACAGGTGCCCCAGGGCCCCCCTGTTGTTGGTCTTCATGGATTGGGAAGCAGAAACTTAGGATGACCCCATGCACCCTGTGAGTGCTACCTCCACCTGTGAGCACAGATGAGCCCTGGCTCTCCAGGTGCCTCTGCACTCCCCACCCCATTCCTGCCAATGAACAGAGCCAGTTCCAAGCTCATCAGCACCTACTATGTACAAAGTCGAGAACTTGACAGATGGTATCACTGCAGAATAGACGAGGCAACCCAAAGATCAGGGACCAGGATGTGGGAGGGTCAAGGCCAAGGTCCCCAAGCAGATCTCCTATTCTCCAAGGCCACCTTGCACCCAGGACCCCACACATGGTTCTACTGGGGGGAGTGGGACTGTTCCCGGCTTAGTTGTGGGGGGACCATGCAGTGGCAGGGATTCACCCAGGGCTCCCACATGTAGAGCTGGTGCTCAGCACCCTGAGCTGCCTCCTTGACCAGGACCCACATCTGACCTCGGGTAGGTGCTGCCCAGAGTCCCAGACCTGGGTCCAACAGGAGCTTCAAGTTCAGTACACCCTGAAGGGAAGCCCCCGCCAACTGCCGTCCACCTCCTCCAACTCCAGATCGCCCCTAGCTGTTCCACTCCTGTCTGCTTGGGAGGGACACAGGAGAGACAACAGTTCGGGTAGAGGCCAGGTGTGGCACCCGAGCAACCCCCAAAATAAACAAGCACCTTGGGGAGTGGAAGGTGATCAACAGGATGATGCTGCAGCATTCAGGGGGTGCTTCTGGCAGTCCTGGTGCTGTGCAGTGCCGGGGAATCAGACTGGGCCTGCATGCCAAGATGTGCTCACCGCTGGGCCGTCTCCCCAGCCCATTCCTGTGGCTGCGTCTCGCGCCCACGGGTGATTCTCCAAAGCTCTCACACCAGCTCTCTCCTCCTCTGTCCCAGGGAGCAGCCTCTTCTCCACGAGGCAGAGTCTGCTCCTTCAAGATGTGCAGAAGCGGGCCTGGAGCAATAGCACAGCGGGTAGGGCGTTTACCTTGCACGTGGCCAACCCGGGTTCTAATCCCAGCATCCCATATGGTCCCCTGAGCACCACCAGGGGTAATTCTTGAGTGAAGAGCCAGGAATAACCCCTGTGCATCACCGGGTGTGACCCAAAAACCAAAAAAAAAAAAGATGTGCAGAAGCCCGGATGGGCCCCCTGGCAACCCCACCCATCCCCGCCTGTGTGTCCTGCGGGCTCGGACAGATCTACCTGTACCAGACCTTCCAAAGGAGGCGGCCGGCATCCCTCTCCGTGGCTGGTACCCTCTGTCCTGCCGCGGGGAACCGCAGTACCTTACCACGCACCAGGCATGGTCAGTGTGTCCAGGTGGGTCACAGTCACTCCGTGTCCAGGTGACAGACATTTCACATCTCGGTCACAGTCACTCTGTATCCAGGTCATAGCATGTCCGGGTCATAGTCACTCCATGTCCGGGTCACAGTCAGTGTATCCAGGTGGGTCACAGTCACTTTGTGTCCAGTCACAGTCAGTGTGTCCAGGTGGGTCACTGTCACTCCGTGTCCAGGTCACAGTCAGCCATGTCCAGTCTCTGAGGCATATGGGCCTAAGATGGCAGTGAGGGGTCCTGGCCCTTTTTGTCTGGGGCCACAGGGTGAGCTCTGCAGGACACGCTTCCAGCCTGCACTCCAACAAATATGGGGGGGGACTCCCAGCACCCCACCCAGCAAAGGGGCAGCGAAGGGCTGAGAGCTTGCACTCAGCTCATCTGGTTCCACGGCGGCCCCAGCCTGCCGGTAGTGGCACCCTGTGAACAGAGCCAGGAACTGGCCCTGGGCAGCACCAGGGCCACTCGAATCCCCACACTCAGGAGAGCAGGAGAGAAGAGCAAGTGAAGGGCCGGTGCTCCCGGCCTCTCCGACCCAGCTGCCCACACCCAGACAGGCTCTGGGGTCCCAGCAGAGGGCACAGGCGTCAGAAGGGTCCTTGCGTGATCAGGACAGACCTGGCAGGTGTGAGGGACAGTGGCCTCCGGAGGGGCTCCCGAGCAGGACCCCAAGTTCCTCTCAGCCGCAGCCCCACCACACACATGGACTCCCCTTGCCGGCTATTCTCTCCGGGGGCTCTGAGGGGAGCGCCCAGCCTTTCACGCTTGCCTCGCCCACAGAGCTGCCTTGTAGAGTTCTGGGGTGTCCCCTCGTCTGCTCTGGAGCCTGCTGGGGGCCTCTCAGCAGATGCCAGCACGCCCAGCATTTTCCCTCTTGGCCAGTCCTGACCTCTGTTCGCTTCAGACGGCCGCTTTCAGATGAGGTCCTGGACCCAGAGAGTCAGACCCCAGGGCTTGTTTGCGTCAGACACAGGTCGGAACTCAGGGGCCCCACCTGGCCCTGCTGGGCCCCGCAGCTTTGGGTTCTCCAGCGCTGCAGCCAGCACTGAGCCGGGCACTGGGGCCAGGTGACGTGTCCATCATCCCGTGTCCCTGTGACAATGCACAGGAAGGATAAGGAGGCGCTTCCTCGGGCGCTGGGTCTCACAGGGCCCCCACAGCAGGGACAGGGACGGGCTCGGGGAGGCCCTGAACGAGGGCCTGATGCACTTGGGGCCAAGGAACATATGAGCGTGCATCCTCCTGGGGACGTCGGGGAGAGGTGGGAGCGCGCCGGAAGCCCGGGCAGCCTGGCTCCTGGCAGGCACGAGCTGCTGCTTCTCCTAAATAATCCCTGGCATTGAGTGAGCCGTGCACGTGGCCAGGAAGTCGCGGTCAGGAAGAGGGGGCAGCTGGCGGGAGCACAGGTACGGGTGTGACAGCATGGCCATGAGCTCCCAAGCCCTTCTCCCCTGGGGTGAGGGCCCTGCTGGTGGCACCGGGCAGCTCCAGTCACCCCTGCAGTGCCGAGAGCTGGCATGGGGGTGGGCAGGTGGCTGGCATGTCTCACCCAGCTCAGGTCTCCCTAGTGAATCTCTTGGGTCCAGCACAGCCCAAGGACACTGGCTGTCTGGAACATGCAGGACAAGAGACTATACACACATCTCCAGGTCCCAGTCTGGCCGGTAGCCACCACCCTGGTGGGCAGGACCACGCTACAGGTCAGAGTATGGTCAGAAGGTGGCTTCCTGGGCAGGGGCCAGGGCCACGGGAAGGGGGTACCCAGCTCAGAAGGGAGCTTCCCATTGGGGTTCTGTGCTCTGCAGACACCAGTCTGAAGTTCTGACCCATCGCTGAGCCTGCAATTTGCAAAGGAAGTCCAAGGACAGGAGAGCGTGCTCAGGGCAGGGCTGGAACACAGTGTCACTCCTACGACACCCCGGCATCCCTCAGGGGGCATTTCTCATTTGGTCAGGGCACCAGCCCACGGGAAGGAGAGACAGACTTCAGGCCCTGGACACAGGCACAGTCTCAGTTTCACTAGCCCGGCAATGACAGCCCGCCCCTCAGAGACACAGTGACAGAGCCCGCCCTGCAGTCGGGGCTGTACAGACAAGCTGAGGCCTGACACTGTCACCTGTCACCTTGTGTGCAGCACTGCCCGCCCCCTCTCCCCCCTGCAGGAGGGGACCTGTCCTGGGGCCTCGGCTCAGGGCTATCAGATTAGAGATCCAGCTGGTGCCCCACCCTGTCCCATGAAGGAGTTTTGTGGGAGGTACTGGGGCTAAGCCTGCAGCCTGTGAGCAGGGAATGGGGGCGGGGGGCAGAGGAGGGCTCGGAAGCAGATTTTCCAGGACTGGAGGAAGAAAGGCCTGTGTGGGGTGGAGGTGAGCCCTGTGCCCTCCAAGCTGCTTTAGGGGAGGGTGGCGAGCTCGCGATTGATGGGTCGGAATCTGAGTTCTGGGCATGGTCACGATCGTCTGTTACCACAAACACACATGCTGGCGTGCGGAGACACGAGAGCGCCATTGCAGACCAGCTGAGACCCTGAGATCTGGAGAGGCGCCCGCGGCTCACTGTCCTCTGTGGCTGGAGGCAGCACAGGGTCCCTGCCCACAGGCAGGGCTCAGGGGCTAATGTGAGGTCCCAGGGCCCTGGAGCCAATGAGGTGCCAAAAGCGTGTGCCTTGGGGAGAGTACAGGCCGGGCTCACGCTAATCCCAGCAGCCTGGCCTTCCCGAGGTCCCAGTGTCCTTCCTGCAGGAAGGACCCGGCCCACAGGGCCCAAGGCCAGGTGTGGGCCGCCCTGGGTTGTAGTTCTGTCTCCTGACTATGATCGTGGGCAGTGCACTGGGGGGGGGGAGGGTGCTCTTTCCCTGCACCTTTGTGGCCCTGGGTTCTGTTTCCAGCCACACACACAGAAAGAAATCAGAGTGGGATGAAGAGCGGAGGTGTTGTTCAAGTGTGGGGGTAGGACAGCGTTCGGGAGGTCACCAGGAGCTGAGTGGGGATCCTCCCGGCAGAGGTCAACACAGGGACAGAGGTGACCGGGCCAGTGGGAGCAGAGGGAAGTGGGGTCTGCAGGTCTGTCTGTCCCCAGGGAAGCTGGGATGGCGGCCCTGACCTCAGGGAAGCCCCTGGCGGGGAAGTGACCTGCCCTTGGGGGTGAGGGTGACCTTGGGGCCCCGCCAGATGCAGGCCCAGACCTGGCTCTGCTGACCTGGCCCCAGAACATGGAGGTGGAGCAGGAGGAGGGAGAGAAGCCAGGCCGGCGCTCCAGCAGAGGGGGACGCGCAGGGCGGAAGCGTGAGTAAGGCAGGAAGAGGAAGCCAGGGAGGACAGCAGCCCCTGCCTGAGCCTGACCCGAGCGCTGGCGGGCAGCCCTGGGGCTGAGGCTCAGGGCAGAGCCCGGGTGGGGGTAGGGGAGGGTGGCTGTGCTGCACGTGGCCAGGGCTGCGGGACTCCTCTCCCCCACCCCCCACTGCAGAGCAGTCGCCCTCCTGAGTGGCCAGAAGGACCGGGAGCTCCAGGCCTGGCGCTTTTGGGAAAACCTGGAACTGCCTTCTCAGAGACTCGTCTCTGTCCACTTTCGGGAACAGGAAGCCAGCAGGGAGCACTCCCAGGCCGGCAGGGCTCTGAGGTGGAGTGTGTGTATCCATGACACACCAGCCCCACCCAGAGGAGCAGGAGACAGACAGACAGACAGATGCCCCTGGAGGGAAGGGTGCCTGGGGCCAGGAAGGAAGCTGAACCAGCAGGCAGCTCCAGGGCAAGTGCGGCAGTGGCCGCTCAGGATGGAGGCCACGGCATCAGTGGGGTGGGACGGCACTGCCTGCCCGGAGCATCTTCATAAAGCAAAGATGGTGCGTGGATCAGGAATCAACCACGAACCAGCCCTCGGGGTGGGCCTGCGCATGCTGACCCCACTCGGGAGACCCCCAGAGTCCCCTGGAATCGGATTCTGCTCCCCGGGCTCCGCCCACCCACACCCCTCCTCTGACCACGCAGAAAGCCCCTGACAGGCTGCCCAGGGTCAGGTGAGGGCAGAGGAGAAAGACAAGGGATGTCAGGCGGGGCGGGGCCTGGGGCCGGGGGCCGGGATCCACGCTTCCATTCCACATGGTCACAGCACTGGGAAAGGACTTGGACAGACAGAAAGTGCCAGGGGACGCCGAACAGTCTCCACCAGGACACCACTCGGGAGCACCCTGCTAGGTACACTGCTGGCTCAGCCTGCAGTCTGCAGTGTAGACGCCTCCTACCTGTGGTGTAGACTCTTCCTTTCTGTGGTGTAGATACTGCCTATCTGTGGTAGAGATGCTTCCTATCTGTGGTGTAGATGCTTCCTATCTGTGGTGTAGACACTTCCTGTCTGTGGTGTAGACACTTCCTGTCTGTGGTGTAGACACTTCCTGTCTGTGGTATAGACACTTTCTGTCTGTGATGTAGATATCTCCTGTCTGTGGTGTAGGTGCCTCCTCTGCGGTATAAACACTTCCTGTCTATGGTGTAGACACTTTCTGTCTGCAGTGTAGACACTTCCTGTCTGCGGTGTAGGTACCTGCTCTGCGGTATAAACATTTCCTGTCTGTGGTATAGACACTTCCTGTCTGTGGTGTAGACACTTTCTGTCTGCGGTGTAGACACTTCCTGTCTGTGGTGTAGACACCTCCTGTCTGCGGTGTAGGTGCCTGCTCTGCAGTGTAGACACTTCCTGTCTATGATATAGGTACTTCCTGTCTGTGGTATAGACACCTCCTGGCTCAGCTCTCCAGCCCCTCAATATCTTTGGGGGGTCCCAAGCAGTGCTCAGGAAGTCCAAGGATCCACCAGCGGTTCTCAGTCCATCAGGCAGCAGTTTAAAACCAAAGCTCAAGGATATGGTGCTGGGGCGATCCAGGTCACCCCAGAGATGCTGAGGGTATGCAGAGCCACACCCAGCAGCTCTTGGGGGACCATACGGTGCCAGGAATCAAACCCAGGACCTTGCAGGCATCAGCCCTAACCACTGCACTCTCCTGCCAGCCCCCATCATTTCTTTTTGAGGGTGTAATAATAACTCTTAACTATTACAGACAGAAAAGCACTCAGGAGTGTGTCCTCCCCCCCACATCTGACAGACCCTGATACCAGTGAGTAATTTGAAAATCTATTCTTGGGGGGGTTTGTTTTATTTTAATATGGGGGCCACTGCTGGCTCTGAGCTCAGGGATCACTCCTGGCAGTGCTGGGCACTGAACCCAGGTCAGCCACAGTCAAGACAAGCACCTACCGCCCCCCCTCATTCTGAGACTCCAGCCCCGATGGCTCCTGGCCCTGCTCTCAGCAATCAGCCCTGGGGGGCTGGGACGGGACCTGTCGGCTCTGTTCAAGACCCGCCCGCTCCCTGCGTGCCAGCCCTCCACCCTCCCTGCGCCCACCATTTGTTTTGGATGGGCAAGCTGGACCTGAACTGGATTGGATGCTGGTGACCGCGGGACCCAGGCACGGGCTTCCTTTGGGCTGTCCTGCCCCAGGGCCAGGTGGCCATGCTCCCAGCAGGCCCGCTGTAACTCGGAGCTGTGCCACTCCTGAGCTTTGAGCTCTACCACGTCTCCCCCGCACCCCGTTCCAGGGCTGGGGTGCAGCACATGGACGCCATGGCAACAGCAGCGACAGACGGTGCCAGCCCGCACCCACCGGCTGCCTGGCGTGTGTGTGTGTGTGTGTGTGTGTGTGTGTGTGTGTGTGTGTGTGTGTGAAGGCACGGGCTCCTGAGGGGGTTCAGGGTGAGGGGAGACCTGGCCCCCTCCAGTGGATTCTCTGGGGCGGGGCTCGGCACCCCAGGGCCCCTCCTTCGGCCAGAGGTGTGTGGAGGCACAGGGCTATGTGGTTCCGAACCGGAGAGTTGTCCCAGCCCCAGTCGGGCCCAGTCTACAGACAGGGACGAGCCTGGCACTGTCGCACTGCCTGGAGGCGCCTCAGCCATCCTGCTTGGGGGCTGTGTCACATCTGGAGGGGCACAGGGGACCACGTGCTGCCCAGGTGTAAGTGGGGCTCCTGCATGCTATGCGCCTGCCCCTGGCTGGAGGGGTGCTGCTCTCTCTGCACCCCAACATCCTCTTCAGCAAGATGATCCTCGTGCCTGGGGCTAACCCTCAGGAGGAGAAGGGTGGAAAATTGGCAGGGGTGCAGCGGGGTGTGGCAGGGGTGCAGTAAGGAGGGACTGGGGTGCAGTGGGGAGGGACTGGGGTGCCGCAGGGAGGGACAGGTGCAGCAGGGAGGGACAGGAGTGTAGCGGAGAGGGGCAGGGTGCAGCGGGGAGGGACAGGGATGCAGCGGGGAGGGACAGAGGTACAATGGGGAGGAACTGGGGTGCAGCAGGGAGGGACAAGGGTATAGTGGGGAGGAGCAGGGGTGCAGCGGGGACAGCCCTCGTGTGTGGGACCATGTCAGTCCTCATGGTATCACTCCAATTTTAGTGTTCACGCTGCCAGAAGCCCCTGCATGGAGGGACGTGTGACACCCACACTGTCTGAGCAGGCCTGAGGAGGTGTCATGGGATCACAGGAACAGAAATCAAGGGGTTGGCCCGGTCCTCACCTTCTCACCCCTACATGCCCTGGTGATTCAGAGGCACCAGGGGCACTCCCCAGCCCTTTCTCCTCACCCCCTCATGCTGAGGACCTCTACTTGCAGGGGTGAGGGAGGGAGCACTCCCCTGTTTTATAGGGTAGGCGCATGGACGAGGTGGGGCTAGGGGCTTCACCAGAAAGCCAAGGAGTGGTTCGGGTGCTATGAGGTGGACTCCAGCCAGCTGGTGCCTGACCCCCGGTATCAGAGGCCACTTCTGAGCCCTACTTCCTCCCGGCCCTGACCGCTGACCGCAGACAGCCTTTCCCTGGGAGATCACTTCCCCTTGGCCGCCCAGTCACCTCCAAGCTGCTTGCACCCTCTCAGGGCCCCCAGCTGTCCCTCTGCCCAGATGTGGGGCACAGTGCTCAGAGGCCATTGCGTGTTGTCCATCCTGTGCAGACCTCAGCGTCCAGGCCTATGCCAGAATCACTGAGCCCCAGGAGCCTCTGGCTGGGCTTTCTCTGGGCCTCAGGAGCCCTCGACCTGCCCCAGCGGGGACAGGGGTTCAGGTGACATCTCGGGCTTGGGCTTCTGCCGGCCTGTGACGGTGCTGCTGGCTTGCACCCCAGGACCCCCCTAGGGTGGGGTGGGGGATATTGCAGCTGGGTCTGGAGGCCGGTTCCTACCAGAGCAACCCTCAGGGTCTTGCTGCCCGTGTGAAGGTCAAGGTCATAGTTTGATGCCCTGAGCCCCTCTCCCTCCCACTCAGCACAGTCTCCCTTCCTGGTCAGCACCCCGACTGCCCTCAGGCCTCAGCAGCCCCCGCCGGCTCCTCTGTCCCTGTCATAATGCAGACCCCACAGTGGCAGCAGATGTCCTGAGGTGACCCTCTCAGCGGGAGGTCAGAGGTCAGGGGTCGCCTAGAGCAGTGCCCACTCCGGTCCTGAGTGGGCACTAGGGGGAGGTTGGCCAGCAGCAGTGGGTGTGGTTTTGGGGGTGAGAGGCACAGGCCCAATGAGGGCCCTTTGTAGAGGTGCGGGGGTGGGGTACAGGGCTCAGCCTGCTGCCCACAGGAAGCCCTCCCGGGTATCGCTTCCTGCAGCGGAAGCAGAGCTGGCCCGGACAAGGCTGGCCTCTGGGGGGCTATTGTTGGCCACTTCCTTCTTGGCCCCAGGGCCCGGCTCTGCTGTCCCCCCACTCCCCCGCCCCCAAGGAAGTACAGGAAGCAGCCGCCCCCCCTCTCCCAGCCCAAAGGCCAGGACCCTGAAACCCTGCCATTGCTTCCGTCCATTCCTTGTCCCCCGCAGGGTGGGCGGTGAGGCAGGGGACACGGGTCCAGCTGCAGAGCTCAGCTTCTGAGTCCATCCGGGCTGTCCACAGGGCCCCAAGTAGGGTGGCCCCAGCTGCTCCCCCTCTGACAGCCCCGGAACCTGGGCCAGCTCTGCCCCGTCCCCAGAAGGGGTCGTGGGATCTGGGGAGAGATGGACAGTGGCACGCACAGGTGCGAGTGATGCAGGCGATGACGAAGAAGAGCGGGGCCTCAGCGTCAGAACCACTCACAAGGGGACAGTCCCACTGTGGAACCCAGATAGAGAGGAAAGAGATTGCGGGGTGCAGGGGTGAGGGGAGACTGGGAGAAAGGGAAAGAGAGAAAGGAGTGTGAGATCGCCAGCAGGAGACAGAGAGGGAGAAAGAGAGAGAGGGGGAGACAGAGGGAGAGAGAGATGCCTGAGAGAAAGGAAAGGAGAGCAGGGAGAGGGGAGCGGGGGAGGGGGTGGAGCCGGTGGAGAGAGGGAAGGAGGGGCAGGGAGAGGGCCGGTGGCCACTGCCCCTTGTCCAGCCTCCAGAAGCTCATTCATCCCAGCCCTCCTGCTTCCCTAACCCAGGGGCACAGTGGGGTCCCAGGGCCCCTAGATCCTGCTGACACAGGCCACAGAACTCCAGAGCACTGAACTCGGCAGGAGCCTGGGACTGGGCTGCCAAGGGTCACAAGTAGCCTGGACCACAGAGACTATCACATGCCCACTGCCGAGTGGCGTGTGCACATCTGTGCATGTGAGGCCTGTGAGCATGGTGTGTGCTGTGTGTAGTGCATCTGCTATATATGCAAAGTCCATGTTGTGTGTGGAGGATGTGTGTTGTCTGTGAATATAGCACATACATTGTGAGTCAGGGTGGATAGCGCATGCACGTGTGAGTCTGTGTGGATATAGCATGTAGGTATGTGCAGCTGTGTGTGGATATAACATGTGCACATCTGTGTCTGTGTGGATACAGCATGTACACATGTGCGTGTGTGGATATACATGTGCACGTGTGCATCTGTGCGTAGATATAGCGTGTGCACATGTGCAAGCGTATGGCTATGGCATGTCTGTAGAGACTCTGGGTGCTGGTATAGAGGCATGATGCGGAAGGAAGAGCACACCATGCATGTGCTTTTCTTCCACATCATGCAGAAATGTCCTGCTTGGTCACGCTGAGTCTGTGCCTCCCTGTGGGTGAGGCCAGAGCAGCTCTCTGGAGAAACCGTGCAGCTGCTGCCAGAGGAAACAGTTAGCCCTGTGGAGGACGCAACCCAGGAAGGCTGTGGGAGGCAGTGACTCTGACAGGAGTCAGTTACTTCCCAACAGAGATGCTGGGGGCAGGGCGGAGGGGAGGTAGCCCAGGCTGGCACCCGCCTGAGACAGTGGCCAGTGCCAGAGGGGGAGGGTCGTCCTTGCTCTGCCATCTGTCCTTAAGGCAAGTGGCATCAGGAGGGCCCCACTGGAGGCTGGGTGCCCCCGGGTGAAGGCAGCCCTGTGCTCCCCACCAGCAACGGCCCAGTCGGCTTTGCTGAGGGGGGTTTCCTTGTCCCCCTGCCCCAGTGATGAAGAGCCTGCCGTGCTTTCGACTAACTCGGGGACAAAGCGGGCAGCCGAATTGGCTTCCGGACTGTCTGCAAGGATGCCCGGGACAGTTACCGGGGGTGTGGACTCACCAGGCGGGTGACACGCATCCTGCCAGCCCAGCACTCCCACTGCCAGCCGGTGGCGGCAGAAGCAGTCGCAGGCAGGCCTAAGGAGGGAGCATTCGGGCGCCTGGACCCCAGCGTGGCCAGGGTGGACGTGATGGCCCTGGCGTCTCAGGGCTGTGGCTGATGGCACCCCGGAGCCTTAGAACCAAACCACTGGCCCCACAGATGGCGAGTCCCCCGGGGCCCCCGAGCGCCACACAGGGAACACCCCCCAAATAAAAACAAGACAAGAGAAAGTCTATACAGGCACGAACCAGAAAACTGGGGCTCTCAGGGGCACGAGAGTGGAATCGAGTCGCTCACCAAATATTTGGATTGCAAGAAGCTCTGCCAGTTAATTGCCCCCTCTCCCCCACCTCTGGGTTGACTTTACTTGAGGGGGGTCCTGCATAGCTGTGCAGTGCTGGAGGGTCACGGGGCTGGGGACTGAACTCAGGGCCTCCCCGACTCCAGCTCCGTGCTGCCTCCCTGCTGACCCAAGGGGTCACATCCTTTGATTTCCAAAGTCAGTGGTTAACTTCCCAAAATTCAAAATATTACGTTACAAATGCCGGGACACCATAATCTCAGGACTGGGCTTCCAGAATTCATTCTGGTCTGTGATGTCATGTTTCCTCCCAATCCTTCTCTTAAGAAATGCCCATCTTTAAGAGCAATACAAGCAGGCTGGAGCGATAGCACAGCGGGTAGGGCGTTTGCCTTGCACACTGCAGACCTGGGGTTGATTCCCAGCATCCCATATAGTCCCCCGAGCACCGCCAGGAGTAATTCCTGAGTGCAGAGCCAGGAGTAACCCCTGTGCACCGCCAGATGTGACCCAAAAAGCAAAAATAGAAGAAGAAGAAGAAGAAGAAGAAGAAGAAGAAGAAGAAGAAGAAGAAGAAGAAGGAGGAGGAGGAGGAGGAGGAGGAGGAGGAGGAGGAGGAGGAGGAGGAGGAGGAGGAGGAGGAGGAGGAGGAGGAGGAGGAGGAGGAGGAAGAGGAGGAGGAGGAGGAGGAGGAGGAGGAGGAGGAGGAGGAGGAGGAGAAGAAGAAGAAGAAGAAGAAGAAGAAGAAGAAGAAGAAGAAGAAGAAGAAGAAGAAGAAGAAGAAGAAGAAGAAAGCAAAAAAAAAGGAGAAGCAAAAAAAGAAGAGGAAGGAGAAGAAGAGAAGAAGGAGAAGAAGAGGAAGAGGAAGAAGAGGAAGAGGAGGAGGAAGAGGAGGAGGAAGAGGAGGAGGAGGAAGAAGAGGAGGAAACAGGAGGAGGAAGAGGAGGAGGAGGAGCAGAAGAAGAAGGAGAAGAAGAGGAAGAAAAGAAGTAGAAGAAGAAGAAGAAGAAGGAGAAGGAGAAGGAGGAGAAGAAGAAAAGAAGAAGGAGAAGGAGAAGAAGAAAAGAAAGAAGAGGAAGAAGAAGAAGAAGAAGAAGAAGAAGAAGAAGAAGAAGAGGAGGAGGAGGAGGAAGAGGAAGAGGAAGAGGAAGAGGAAGAGGAAGAGGAAGAAGGAGAAGGAGAAGGAGATGGAGAAGGAGAAGAGCAACACAAGGGATCCTTGCATGGCTGTCTGCTCCCTGGACAGAAGCTGTCAACTGTCTCAGCGCTCTGAGAGGGAGACCTGGCCTCTCACCCGAGCACACCAGGGCGGACCCTGCACGGGCGCTATCAGAGAGATGAAAGGTGGCAGAGCCCCCGCAGCGGGTGACGGTCCTTGAGTCCCTCGTGAAACAGAGGCTGACGGAAGTTGGGTCCCCTCTACAGAGCCAGAATGCGGGTCAGCCCATTGAGATAGGCCGTGACTTGAATTTGACCCACAGGAACAAGCGACCTTGCTGAGGTGAGTAAGGTCACAAGAGTCTTCCCACGTGTGGCTCTGGAGTGCCAGGAGCACAGTGGGGGAGTGTTGGGGAGTCGGAGGCGGGCAGTGGGTTCCTCAAGGACACCCCAGTTTACACAGACTGGCGGGGAACTGTGGGGCTGAGGTGTGGGTGCCCTGTGGAGCTGCCCAGTGGACAGGCTGGCACTGGGCACTCTCCTCCCCCATCTCGCTGCCACGGCCACCCCATTCCCTTGGGACCAGAGTCCAGCTCTGCTGAGCCAGGCCAGCACTGTCTCAGTAGCACAGAGGGGACAGGGCTGGGCACCGCAGCTCGGGGGACCCGCAGCCCTGGCAACCTCTGCTCATCCCTGGGAGCGCCAGGTTGGGGGGCGTGGGCGCATGTAGCTGCAGCACCTGGGACTCACTGGAGGGCTACGTGCCACAAGCATTAGGGGTCTACGTGCATTGGAGGGCCATGTGCACTGGGGGTCAATGGATATTGGGGTCCACCTGCATTGAGAGGTCACATCCATTGGGGGCCCATGTGTATTGGGAGGCCACATTCATTGGGGGGCCACAGCACTGGGGGCCATAGGCAGGCAGCCACAGTGACAGCCGTGGCAGCAGACAGGCCTGCCGGGCAGGCTGGGCTCCAAGAATCCCACGCCTGAGGAGGGGCCTCGGGAGCCCAGGGGTGCATGCCAGCGTGTGCATGCGTGTGCAAGTATGTATGCGCATGTGCATGTGGGCACTGGTGCATATGTGCATGTCGGAGCTCCGTGAATGTCCACGTGTGGGTGTGTGCACTGGCGCGCGTGTGAACCCTGTGGTGCCTCTGTGTGTGTCCAGATAGATCATCAGAATAGAGTTGCTTCTCCTCTCCCCCCCTGCTGCTTCCCAGCCCACACTCAGAACTTTTTTTCTTTTTTGGGGGGGCACCCCCAGCTCTGCATCAGGAACACTTCTCGCAGCACTGGGGGGCTGTATGGGATGCTGGGGATCGAACCTGGGTCGGCCATGGTGTGCAGGGCGTATGCTCTGCTCGCTGTGCTGTTGCTCCGGCCCCCACACACAGATTTTACTGGCCCTACCTTCCTCCGGTCATGGTTCTGTGCTCCACCGAGCTCATACTTTGTGGCAGCCAACTGGGGCTTGCCCCCAGCCACACCCCCTAAAAAACTCCTGCTTTTTCTCCAAGGCCCCTCTCACAGGTCACCACCTCCAGAGAGTCCTCCTGTCTGCCCCATATCTGAGTGCTGACTCTTGTGCCCTAGTGCCTGACTCCCCTGTCGAGGGCAGCTGTGCAGGGGGAAGATATGACCCCACTCAGGAAGAAGCATGAGCAAGTGGAGGGATGTATGTCCACCTCAGCATGGGGACAGGCTTGTGGCGCATGAGGGTGTTGGGGATGGTGTTGGGCCAGAGCCCTAGGCTCCGCTGCCATGTGGACGCCTTTGGCATCTGCATCCAGCAGTCAGGACGCTTGCTCTGCATGTGGTCGAGCCCAGCTAGATCCCCGGCATCACATTTGGTCCCCCAAGCTCTATCAGGAGTGAGCCGTGAGCACAGAGACAGGAGTCATCCCTGAGCACAGATGTAGGAGTCACCCCTGAGCACTGAGACAGGAGTCAGTCCTGAGCAGAGAGCCAGGAGTGGTCCATGAGCACCGAGACAGGAGTGGGCCCTGAGACCTAGACAGGAGTGAGCCCTGAGCCCTAGATAGGAGTGAGCCCTGAGCACAGAGGCAGGAGCCAGCCCTGAGCAGATACAGGAGTAAGCCCTGAGCACAGAGGCAAGAGTCAGCCTTGAGCACCAAGATAGGAGTGAACCCGAGCACAGAGGCAGGAGTCAGCCCTGATCACTGTCCGGTGTGGCTGAAGAGATGATCACTGTGTTGTGGCCTGGTGTCCAGGAGGCCCAGGGGTTCCCCAGGCACTCTGGGAGTCGCTGCAGAGGACCTGCATCTGGGCTGAGTGAGACGCGGAGGGGCGTACCCTCACAGGCTTCAGGCTGGCTTGGTTCCTGAGCCACACACCTGGGCCAAAGCACCTCTCTGGGCTGCCGGCCCTGCCCCGCACCCGCAGTGGAAAGTCTGGGGAGCCCGACGAGTCTGGCTGGTTTTTCCTTCCTGGAGCTGCCCCCTGTCCTCCCGCTGCCCTCTGAGTCCAGTGACTCTCTTAGCTCTGTCTGCGGACAGGGCTGGAGCTGGGCCAGCGCAGGGCCCGGGACAAGGGACATACACCGTCTGTCGCCGCCTCCCTCAGGACACAGTGGAGGGCTTCAAGCAGGGCACAGAGAATCTGACCGTCGTGAAGGCTCGAGAGGCCAGAGCGCAGGGGGAGGCGCTGGCCTGGCAGTGGCGACCAGCTGGGGCTCCTAGCACTGCCAGGAGAGACCCCTGGGCACCGCAGGGTGTGGCCTCACCCAGGAGAGCCTGGGTCCTCCCTCCCTCTGCCCCATCCCAGGCTGGGTCTTTTCTTACCCTGTCACCTCCTTACCCCGCCCCTCCCCCTCCCAGCCAATGAAGGGCATTCCAGGTGCAGGATATGGGAAGAAGCAGGAAGAGCTCCCCCAGGAAGCTGCCCACAGAAGCTTTCCTTGGGCAGGGGATGGGGGGGAGTACTGCGGATTTCAGGACCCCTGTGGTCTGGGCTAGTGACCCTGATTCATTTCTGGCCCCTTTGTCTCCTGCATCTCACTTGCTACCCACCTACCCGTACCCCCACCCCAACTCTTTGGGAAGTGAACTCACAAAAGGCAACTCTGAGTGGCAGGGGTGAGGAGGAGGAGTCTGCAAAGGAGTGATGAGGACTGGGCATGGAGCAGGGGTGACTGTCAACAGGGGTGAGGAGGAGGGGTGGGTGTGGAGCAGGGATGAGAAGGAGAGGTAGGTGTGAACAGGGGTGAGGAGGGGTGGGTGTGGAGCAGGGATGAGAAGGAGAGGTAGGTGTGAACAGGGTTGAGGAGGAGGGGTTGGTATGGAGCAGGGATGAGAAGGAGAGGTAGGTGTGAACAGGGGTGAGGAGGAGGGGTGGGCGTGCAGCAGGGGTGAGGTGCCAGTGTTCCTGGGAGTGGGCTGCGGAGGGGCCATGGGACACAGTCTCTGAAGTATGAGGTGGCAGATGGGGTGCCGCCTTAGCCTGGGGGCCCAGAGCAGGGTGAAGGGAGACAGTGCGAGCTCCCCGGCCAGGTGCAGGGATGTCCTTGAACCAGGGTCCCTTGCTGGTCACTGCTGGGAACGCCGTGAGTACTGCAGCTTCGGAGTGGGCAGTGCCCCCAGCCCCACGGTTCAGCGCCCCACATGAAGCAGTTACTGATAGGGCGAGGGGGAAGGGGACAGCCTTTGCCTAAGTCCTGGGGTGCCCTGTGACAGGACCCCCCAAGAAACCTAAGCCAAAACCAGGACACTCCCCCTCAGAGACCTGCCTGTCCCACAGGGACTCCACCCACACGGGGCAGGGTGGGGGGCACGGCACACGGGGGACTGGTCCCGGCACTTGAGAGAGGGGTCCCGGCAAAGGGGGTTGAGGGGGACCTGGAGCCTGGACTGGCTTGCGGCCCAGAGAGGATCCTGGCTGGAAAGTTCTGGGGGACACACTGGGCTGTCCCCAGAGCCTAGAGCACTGTCCAGGAGCTCTTCTTGGGAAAGCTGTGGCAGAGCAGCAGCTTGGGCACCCCCGCCACTCCCCCCCCCGCGAGTGCGCGCACGCACACACACCCCACACACACAACACCACCACCACCACCACCACCACCACCACCACCACCCCAGGCAGAGAGGCTGTGGCTGAGCAGCAGCTTGGGCACACCCCCCCCCCCACCCCCCACACAGAGGCCCAGATCGCTGCGCCCCCTGGTGGCGCTGCTCCTCACTGCAGGAGTTTCTGGTTTCAGCTGGGGGCTGAGCCATGGGAGCATTCTGCCCACACCCCATTCTCTGACCCAGGAGGCTGAGCCCCCCACCCGCCCCGCTCCAACCACTCCATCCCTCGCCACGCCCAGCCACAAACCTCTGCAAAAAACAGAACTGCTGGGAGTTCCTGGGGCCCCCTCCCGGCCTGCACTGCGTGGGAGACGGTTTGGCTCGGACGCAACGTAGAGTCGGACGCTCTACTCCCCGTGCAAGCCAGCAATGGTTCGTGTGAAAACTTCCTCTGGAGGGCACTGGCCTGCACTTCCTGACCTGGATTTGATCCCTGGCACCATATAAGGTTCCCTGAGCCCGACCAGGAGTGATCCCTGAGCACTACTCAGTGAAGCCCAACACCCCTCCCCCAAATGCCCATGTAGGGGTCACTCATCCAGGAAGGAAGCCTCTTCTGCACCCAGGGAGTCAGGGGAGCGGCTGACCTCGTGAAGAGGTGGGTGTCCCATGGCGCAGCTTGGCACCCAGAGGCCACTTGCTGCTCGGGGCTGTTGAAGACCCGGAAAGCCCCCGGGGGGGACACAGCTATCCACTGCATCTGGGGTGCTGCGCCAGCATTGGCTGCTCAGGGCAGTTGTGCAGGGATGGATGCTGGCTGGATATGTACCCTCAGACTCCTCCTTGTGAATGTCACCCTCTGGCATCCGCTGTGCCCACTGCTTCGGGGGTCGCTTGCTGACTGGTGCGAAGGGCACTCATCACCCGCTCCGTGGGCATCAGCCAGGTGGGCCCTGCGCTCTGCGGCTCACAGGAACCTCTCCAGCCCCGCGGTGGACAGGCCATCCAGTGGCAGGGACACCAGGTCCAGCTAGAGCCAAGTCTGAGCTCTTGGCCTGCCCCCCTGCAGGCACTGGCCAGAAAACGGCCCCTGGACAGGTGTACAGGGCCAGTGCCTCCCCATGACGCCCAGGCCCTTGGGCTTCTCCCTGGAAAACCTGACAGTGGTCCTGAGACACCACAGGCAGTGACCACATGGCAGATTACCATGATTCCAGGGGTCCCCCAAGGGGCCGGAAGCTGAGACTCAGAGACATTTGTTCACCATGTCTGCAACTTGGTCACTCAGAGCAGACAGAAGGTGGAGTCGCCCAAATGTCCTCTGGGGTGGACGGTGCCTGTGGGGGCTGAGAGCTCGGACTTGGCTCCACTCAGTCCTGGTGTTTCTGCTGCTTGACAGTCTGTCCACGGCGGGGCCAGGGGAGGCTCTCGTGAACCACTGGGCACAGGGCCCGCCTGGCTGATGCCCGACCCCCAAAGCAGGGGCACAGCAAATGCTAGAGGGTGACAGTCACATGGAGGGGTCAGAGGGTATAAGAAGAAGGAGGCCACTGTGTCCAGCCAATGTCCAGCTCTGCACAACTGCCCTGTGCAGCCAGTTCTCGCGGGGGAGGAGATGTGGACGGACAGACAGATTTGCTGTGCTGTTTGTGACCATGATGCTGGAGTTAGAACGCTGCTCGTCCTCAGGCCCCTGCCAGTCTGACTGTGAGGACACAGGGACAGAGGAGGATGTGGCAGGTCAGGGCTACCAGAGAGAGTGGCCCTGGCACTGCTGGACGGCAGTGACCCATGTATGTGCAGCTGTCCTTGACGCCCTGAGCTGCAGCAGCCAGAGAGCATGTTTTCTGGGTAGCAGGGATAGGCGTCCAGGAAGCAGGGCTGGGGCACAGGGTTTGGGGTCTGGGTGCCCCCTTGCTCCCTTGTGCTCCGGCCAACCTTAGGGGCCGACCCCAAGCAGGTTGAAGAGACAAAGGGATTCTTAAAGCCAGGGACATCCCCCAGGGGGCGCTCACACAACGCTGCACGTCTGGGAAGGGGGGCTCAGCCCAGGGATGCTGTGCTGATTGGGAGTGCAGCTAGAGGTGGTGAGGGGTGGAAAGACCAGGCCCTGGAGGGGAAGTGGCGGAAGTCTGGGCCGGTTGGACCCTCGCCAGCCTGCTACGGACAACAGTTGAGTAGGTGACTTAAACTCTCACTCATCCACTCTACCTGGCCATCTGCCCCAAATCCACCCATTAGCCATCCTCCTGTGCCTCAGTCCACTTAGCTTTCCACCACTAATCCAACCTTCTGTCCATCCAGCATAAGCCACCCACCATCCATCCACCATCCATCTATCCTATCCATTCACGATCCACCCGCCCATCCACCCATCCACCCACCCAACCACCCATCTATCCATCATCCACCCATCCACTTATCCACCCATCCATCTATCCATTCACCCACTCACGCATCCACCTATCCATCCATCCCTCCCTTCATCTCCCCATCCATCCATCCACCCACCCATCATCTTATCCATTCACTATCCATCCATCCACACACTTATCCACCCACCTATTCGTCCACTCCTCCATTCATCCATCCATCCATTCATCCATCCACCCCTCCATCCATCCACCCACCCACCCATCTACCCATCCACCTGTCCGTCCATCCCTCTGTCTGTCTCCCCATGCTTCCAGTCATGCATCCATCACCCACTCATGCAACCATGCGTCCATTCTTCCACCCAACGAGAATGTTTAACGCCTGGCGCTGGTAGCCAGGTGCCGTGTCTGCCCCCTTCTGTGAGACAAGAGTGACTCCTTTGTACAGATGCCACAGCAAGAGTGTATTTGTGAGGAATGCGACACGGGGCTGGCCCAGATTGGGGTTTAACACACAAATGGGTCCTGACTCAGTTGAAATCCTGCGTTGATTTGGCCTTTCCTCTGCGATTATTAAGAGATGCCCAGAGGGGGCCCTGACTCGTCTCCCGCAGCCTTTCCAGAGCAGGGCAGCAGCCATCCTGGCCAGGGCCAGCTCCTGCAGATGCAGGGCAGAGGCGGGAGGGAAGGCTGCACCGCTGAGGCGGGGGCAGGTGCAGCCCCGTGCCAGGGGCGCAGAGCAGAGCACATACCGATCCTGGGGTGTAGACCCTGACAGGCAGGGCTCTGCCACCCTGTCCATACGGGCTGCGGTGCCCACTATGAAAGCCAAGTGGGGCCCGCGCGCAGCCCGGTCTTGGCTGACACTTGCTCGCCCCAACAGCTTAGCTGGTTGTGGCTCTGAACATGGCTGCGCGGCACCAGTGCTACGGCTCCGAGCCTATAGTTGGCAGGGGGTGGGCTGTGACTCAACAGACGGGGGAGCAGGGAAGGAAGGGGCTGCCCAGGCTCCGTGCCATGCCCTGCGCACAGGTGGGAAACCCGAGCCCCTTTGGGGAAGGAGCTCCTACCCCCTGGCCAGCACTTGGGGAGCAGCGGCATGACCTGTGGGCGCCACCTGCCTTTTGCCCGACCCGGATTGTTCTGCCAAGTGCGAAACCGAGAGCAGGCAGAAGGGCCTCCCGAGCAGCAGCCCGGCTGCAGGCGGCTGTCACATCAGTGCCACCAGGGAGTCACAGGACTGCTCGTGACCAAAAGCCCCTTCATGGCCCTGGGCACATGGACCAGGTTTTGAAATAACTCTCTTTCACATAGAAAGTTAAGTATAGTTCATGCAAAACCATGTAAAACTAGGGAAAAGGAAGGGCAGAGGCGGGTGGCATTCAGCCGCAGCCCCAGCGCCGTGGTGTTCAGCCTCTGGCCACCCTTGCAGGCCTGTCCTGTACCTGCTGAGTCGGCTAATGGGTAGGACAACCAGAGCCACTCAGAATGCGCCTCTGCCAGGCAGCCGCACCTCTGCAGCCCTGCAGCCCCCGGCCCTGCAATCCCCCGGCCCCTCAGCCCCGCAACCCCCCAGCCCATCAGCCCCCAGCCCCGCAGCCCCCAGCCCAGCCCACAGTCCAAGAGCCCTGCCAATGGTGCGGGGTGAGAGAGAAGGGAAGAAGGCCACCCCAGGCCTGAGAGGAGCGCAGCCATGGTCTGTGTGTTGCACCGGAAGGAGGGAGTACACTTGACCGAGGGGACCCGGGCCCCAGGACACATTCCAGGGAGGCACTTCAGTCCTTCGCTTCACAGAGGCAGAAGCAAGCTGTGACCCAAGTCCCTGAGAAAGCCTCTTCCCTCTGGGTTGGCCACCTGTGCCCCAGCTGCCTTGTGCGGGAGGGCGCTGACTGAAAGAGCGAATGAAGGGATGAATGAGTGAGTGACTGGCTGACTGAGTGAGTGACCAAAGGGATGAATGAGTGACTGGCTGAAGGAATGGATGAATTATTAAAAGGATGACTGAAGGAAGGAAGGATGATGGACTGGCTGCATGGCTGAGGAATGACTGGCTCTGGCTTCCTCAGCCCGGGCCACAGAAGAAGGGTCCCTGGTCTCCGGGGCCTTCAGATCCCCCTCCAGCTCTGGGGGTGGGGGCGGTGGGCACAGCCAGGGGCCTGGTGATGTTGGAGTCCTCATCTGCCAAGTGAGTATGATGTGAGATGCTTCTAACAAGAGCCTGGCATGCAGTTGGTGCTCCATAAATGCTCCCTACCACAACCTAGTCCCAGTCAGCTCCTCCTCCATGAAGGAGCTGGATATCACAGTTCTGATGGCAGCACAGGTTCCTGCCGTCAGGGGAGTGGGAGAAGGGCTAGGGGACACTCAGAAAAGCAATGCCAAGGAGGAATTTTCACCAGAACGCCAGACCAGCAAACACCTTCCCTGCATTCACACACAAACACAGACACATGCTCCAGTCACACACTTGCACATGCACCAATCACACAGAGAAACGTGCATGCATATGCATCAATCACACACATAAACATGCACATACATGCACATGTACATTCACACACAAACACAGACACACGCTCCAGTCACACACTTGCACATGCACCAATCACACCAGAAACATGCATACATGCACACATAGAAATGTACACACACGTGCATCAATCAGCCACAGAAACATGCGTACATGCATGCACTCATGCACCAATCACACAGAAACATGTGCAAAGACACATATGTACAGAAACATATGCAGAACCACACCCTGTTTTGTTGCTGGCATTGCTTTTATCTCCTGTTCTGTGTCCTGTACTGCAGCCGGGAGACAAACGTCCCCATTGTCCTCCTCCTGGCTGACCACTTTCCCCGGGTTTCCTTCTGCTCGCTGCAGAGACCAGGGGTTCTACTCCAGGAGCAAGTGCCCAAGCCCGGATCTGGAGGGCCTGCGATCATGGAGCAAAGGATTATGAGAGAAACAGAACCTTCCCTAAGGTCCTGGGCCAGACGAAAAGGGGGTAGCGGGTGGCCCTCAGGAGCAGGGCAGCAGGCCTGGCCCGCAAGGCCAGGGGCGGAGTCTGCACCGCCTGGGGAGTTGGGGTCTCCTGGCTACTGCAGGCCCCTGTGTGGGCCATCGGGCTGGGACAGAGCCGAGCCGAGAGAGGGGAAGGACAGAGGGGGCGCTGCAGGGCAGCCTCCTCCCCCTCCGTCCTTTCCTCCTCCCCTTCTTCCACCCCTCCTCCTTCCCCTCCCTTTCCTTCCCTTCCTCCTCCTCCTCCTTCTTCCCCCTCTTCTCCTCCTCTTCCTCTTCCTCCTTTTTACCCTCCTCCCTCCCCCACCCCTCCCCTCCACTTCCTCTTCCACCTCTCCTTCCCACTCCCCTCCTCCCCCTCCTCTTCCTTTCCTCCTCTCCCCCTCTTTCTTCCCCTCCCCCTCCTCCTCTCCCTCTGCCCTCCCCTTCTCCCCCTGCTCCTCCTCTTCCCCTTGCTGCCTGTTCTGTCCATCCAGTGCCTGTGGCCCCTCTTCTTCCATCCAGAACCCGACCGAGTTTGTGTGGCTGGCAGGAGGCGGCCGGGCCCCCACACAGGGCTGTGGGCCTTCCTGTTTGGTGGGGGCACCCCACACACCCCAGCAGCACTGGAAGGGGCAGTGGGGAGGGGCCTCCCCAGGATCTTGCAGGCCAGCACTGACCCTGACCCTTCAGCAGCGCCTGGGCCTGTCCGAGCCTTCCTCCAGCGCCGCCTTCCATGGGACACCCTCGGGACAGGCTGGCCGGGAGCAGAGCTTGGGACTGGCACAGGCTGCAGGGCTGCCTGGGCCACCATGCGTGCAGTCATGCATGCAGCCATGCGTGCAGCGGCCCTGCGCACCCTTCCTGAGAGCGGCTGAGGGGGGCTGGGGGCAGGAGATGGGCAGAGATGGGCAGGTCTGCCCATGGCCTCTGCACAAAGCAAGGAAGTGTGACGTCACACACCAGCTCCTCTATCGGCCCACTCCAGAAGATTCCAGAAGTTTCTGGAGAGTCAGGAGGTGCCACCCCTCCTGGGCAGGGGTGCAGTAGCTGAATAGGGAGGGGCACATCCCCAGGTCTCCCTCCAGGCTGGGGCAGACAGAGGTGGGGAGGGGGGTGTATCGCCACTGTAGTTCAGTACTCCATCCTAGGCTCGGAGGGCAGTGCTCACTGTTCCTGACTGTGCACATGTCCATGCTCTGGCCCCAGCAGCCTGGCCCAGAGGGGCAGCCCACCACAAACCCCCAATCATCGAGGCTCTGCCAGAGCAGTCTGGAGCCCGCCCACATCCAGCAGACAGGTGTGGCCCCCGAAGACTCGGCTTCTGAAGGCCAGAGGAGGAGCTGAGGCCACGGGCAGGGCCGGGCGGGCGGGTGCCCTCTCAGCATCAGAATTTCTTTTCCTTTTTCTTTTTTTGCGCAGGGTGGTTTCAGGCCGCCTGACCGAACCTGCTGGGGTGGGCAGGGGTCAGGTGGGAAGTCAGCAGGGCAGGTTTGAGGGGCTGGGAGCTGAGGGTGCGGGCTCCAGCCTTGCTGTCGGGAGGGACGGATTAGCAGGAGGGAGAGCTCTGGGGGCTCTGGCTCTCCCGGCCCAGGTGCCCAAGGCTGTGGGAGTGGACCCTCCTTCTGGGAAACGTGTGTGTGCTCCTGGCTTGGGGCCAGCCTTCCCAGACACCACCCCCCCAGCACACACATGCACATACAAGGCACATACAAGGCACACATGCTCATGCACCTGACACCTGTGACATGGTGTGGATGACTCGGAGGGAGGGAGGGAGGGGTCTAGCGCTGATCAGAGGGTGGCAGGCCAGGCCATGGTCTGGCCAGCCTTGAGCTGCTTGGGGTCTGTGACCCTGCTGGGGGAGGGGCGTGGCCTGGCCATCTAGGAAGTCTAGAAGGTTCTGGCAGCTGGAGGAGCAGCTTTGGAGGACCCCTCGCCCATAGCCTCTGGCCCACTGCTGTGCTCTGGGTTTCAGTGCACACCTGGCCCGGCACAGGTCACACCTGACAAATGGGGCAGCAGAGGGGTCACTCTGGGCGGTCACTCTGCATGCACAGGAGCTCCAAGTCCTGTCTAGGCCCTGTCCTGCACCGCCCCTGGGGCCTGGCCGGCCTGCCTGTGCCTGCAGCTCATCCTCCCCCTGGCCAGCCCCTCCACCCTGAAGAGCCCATGTCCCACCCGGCCAGCCCCACCTTCACGGAGCCTATGTCCTACCTGGCCTGCCCCAGCCCCACAGAGCCAGTGTCCACACGGGTGACGCTGCTCTGGCTGCATGAGGCACTGTACAACAAACAGAAGCTGCAGGGCTCTGCCCAGCCATAAGGGCTTGAGCACTGAAGCGAATCCCAGGGCCAGGTGGCCTGGGCCTCTCCCGACCAGCTTCTGGGAGACGGATGCCCTGGTTGCGAGATCCCAGGTGTGAGGCTCCCCGGGGCAGGCTCATTTCTGCTCTGTGTGTGTGTGTGTGTGTGTGTGTGTGTGTGTGTGTGTGTGTGTGTGTCTGCGTGCGTGTGGCCCTCTCGCCAGCACGAGGTCTGAGACAGGGTCAGTGGAGCCCTGTGCAGTCAGGGGACTGTGTGCTCTGTTCCCCTGCCAGGCTGAGGCAGGAACCTGGGGAGGGGGCTCAGGGCAGGAACAGGGGTGCGTAAGAGGGAATGTGCCTGCCACAGAGGCTGGGGGGGTATGGGGTGGGGGTGGCGGGAGGGATTCTGGATCATTGGTGGTGGAGAATGGGCACTGGTGGAGGGATGGGTACTTGACATTGTATGACTGAAACAGAATCAACGAAAGTTTGTAAGTCTGTAACTGTATCTCATGGTGAGTCATTAAAAAAAAAAGAAAATATTATATTATAGATAATGCTCAAGTTTCTGCATTCATAGGTAAAAGATTGTAGCAATAAAAATCTCTAGAAGATGCAATAAAATTACCTGGATAGACATACAAAATATAAAGGCAAGAACAGGGTGCTTGGCATTGAGTGCACCCTCCTGCCCCCGCCGCCCCACTTGCAGAGCTCCCTAGCTGTGGAGCGTGTTGTGCAAGGCAAAGCCTGGGGCACCCACCCGTGCTGCGCAGGGCCTGCCCGAGGGTCTGGCTCCTTTCCGAGCTGAGCCGTTGTTCTCACTGGAGCTTGGAAAGTTCTCTGTGTCCTGGGCACGGACAGCAAGCACAGTCCTTCCCGTGCTTCCTCCGCGCGTTGCTCCGTGCGCAGCCTCCGGGGACGCGACTCCGAGGTCCCCTGAAGCCCGCCTGTGTCCTCCCTCGCTGCACCGGCTGCCCCAGCTCATGGCACCTCTGCTCTGCCTCTCTGAGAACTGGGCAGGAGGGCAGGTGGAGGTCGGCTTGGGTGAGCACTGCTTCTGGCTGCGGCATTCTTTGCCCTGAGCCAGGGCACGAAGAACTGCTCCTTCCTCGCACCCGGCAGCCTGCTTGTGCCGAGGGCGCAGGGAGGAGAGGGCCTTGCTGTCTGCGCCCTGTTCTTTTTTTTTTTTTTTTTCTTTTTGGGTCACACCCAGCGATGCTCAGGGGTTACTCCTGGCTTTGCACTCAGGAATTACTCCTGGCGGTGCTTGGGGGACCATATGGGATGCCGGGGATCGAACCCGGGTCGGCCGCGTGCAAGGCAAAGGCCCTACCCGCTGTGCTATCGCTCCGGCCCCTGCGCCCTGTTCTGTGCCCTTGCCCCCGCTCCCCGCCGCTCTGCCTTAGGACGGCCAGAGCTTTGCAGTTGCTTTTGGGGGGTGGAAGTGAACTGAGGGTACCGCTGGGTCTCTGCATGGGACAGCAGAGGGCCCCTGAAGCTGCTGCTATTCTTTCTCCCCAGTCTGCCTGAGCCTTGGGGGTTGTGGGGGGCAGGGAGGGCAGCTGGGGACCCACAGGCAGCTGGGGAGTTCTTGGTTCCAAGGAGCAGTTGGCCTTCAAAACCACGAGCGGACACGCTGTTTGTCAGTCGCAAAACGGAAGTGGTGGGGCTTCTGCTCTAAATAAAAAGAGTTCCCTCTGCCCAAGGGCAGCCTGGCCTGCAGTCCAGCACCTGGGTCGGCCCCGGTGCCCGGTGCAGTGTCCCACAGGTCCCTCAGGCCTGTCTGGGCAGCAGGAGACTGACTCAAAGTAGGAATGAAGCCTCGGGAAAGGCCCATGTGCAGGGCCACCCAGGGCACAAGGGGCGAGGCAGGGCGGCTGGGCAGCCCTACCGCTGGCCTGCAGGTTCGCTGGCCGAGGACTCGCTCTGTAAATACGTGTTATCTCATCGCAGCAGAGCCCGGAGTCTATTTCTGGATGGCTATTGTGCGGAGAACAATGCTTTGCTCTGAAGACACTTCCCCAGCGTCTGATGCCAGCCACCGCCGGCCTGGTCCCCGAGAACTGTCTGGAAGGCAGCAGGAGAGGATGCCAGTGGGGAGGGCTACATGGTGTCCACAGCGAACCCCCAGTTCCTCCTAGGACTGGGGGTGGGGAGTCTGCCTGGCCCCTAGGATGCATGTCACATGTTGCTCAGAGGAAGTTTGGGGTGGGAGCAGCGCACGGCTGCTGGGTCCTGGGGAGACCACAGGCTCAGGGCGGTGACAGGAAGCTGTGGTTTGGTGGCTGTGAGGGCAGATGTGAGAAGGCTCCGACCCGTGCCATGGGACAGAACCGTGAACACAGCAGCTGACAGTAAACTGGTGGGAGAGAGGAAGTTCTGGGTGGCCTCCCAAGAGGGCCCAAGGTTACTCAAAGTCTCTGCACCCTCCCCACCCCCCACAGGGCCCCTCCAATAACCACTTACCTTTCACTGGTTCCCATACCACCTCCTCCAGGAAGACTTCCTTCACATGCCTCCTGGCTGCCTGGCCCCCACCTGGGGGGACCCACTCACTGCCTCTGTGCTCCTGTGCCCTCATTGTTCTCTTGGACTCTGGGGCCCATGCTATTCTCCTTCGCCTGAAGCCTGTGGACAGGTGGACACTGCCAGGGATTGAGCCGGTCACAGAGCACAGACGGGATGTGGCCCCGCGGGTGGGAGGTCCCCGCTGGAAGTGGGCGGTGTGGGGGTTGGGGGTGCAGATTGCAAAAGGTGGAGGCTGGCCAGGGATTCTAGTTTATTTTTATTTTATGCTTTGCTTTTTGGGTCACACCCGGTGATGCTCAGGGGTTACTTCTGGCTCTGCAGTCAGGAATTACTCCTGGTGGTGTTTGGGGGACCATCTGGAATGCCAGGGACTGAACTCGGGTCAAGTGCAAGGCAAAGGCCCTCCCCGCTGTGCTGTTGCTCCAGCCTAGATCAGGAAATTTTACTGGAGTCGGGTGGAGCTGGAACTCACGGTCTCCCTGGACATGAGGCCGGAGAGTGCCAAGGCTGAGTTCAGTCACCATTTTGCTGTGGCCAGTGGGTTCATGGGTCCCAAGAGCTAAGTCCCCTATCAACACCTGCTGCAGCTGGGGGAGGCTGGGCTGGGGGAGTGCGGGGGCTGGAGGGAGCATCTGGGAGTGGCATGAGGGTCCCGGAGGTGGGCTGAAGAGGGTGGCCTGGGAGGCAGCACCTTCGAGAATTAAGAAAGGGAAGTTCAGCTGGGGTGACCACTGAGGTGACCAGAGGCTCATGGCTCTCTGCCTCCGGAACAGGCAGCGTCCTGGCTAGCCAGTGGGAGGGGTGTGGAAGCACAGCAACAGCAGACAGGGCGGGGCTGGGGCTGAGCGGGCACCCCGCCAAGGGGATGCACAGGGTCTGGGAGCTCAGAGCTCCCCCCCACTACAAAGATGTCTCCCCGAGGGTGACCTGGGCACCCGCTCCTGACGAGGAGCACCTGAAAATGCAGCCGCCAGGGACACTGGGGGCTCAGTCATTCTGTATGACTTCTTCCATTTTCAATTTTTCTGATAACTGACAAATTTAATTTTTTTTAGTCCAAGCACCAGGATTTCCAGAGTCACTCATACTTGAACGTTAGATGCACAAAGTTCTAGCACCAAGGGCAGAGTCCTACTATAGCAGGCAGGCGCTGGCCTTGCACACAGCCAACTAGGGTATGATCCCTGATATTCCACATGGTGCCCTGAGCCGCCAGGAGTGATCCCTGAGCACAGAGCCTGGAGCAAGCCCTGAGGACAGTGGGTGTGGTCCCTGAAAGACCAACCACCCAGAGTTTCAGCTTGATCCCATGGCCAGCGCCAGCTTCCCTCCACGTGTCCCTCGGGTCCCTTGGGTCCCTCCTGACTGGGAGTGACTCCGTGACTCCATTTAGGCTGAAGCTTCCCCCTGTCGTACCAAGACTGGAGGCTGTCCCTGGGCGAGGTGTAAGAAGGCATCTCCCCACTCCGGCCCCCCCCGCCACTCCCCACACTTGGCAGTGCCCCACCTTCTGTGTGGCGGCACTTGGCCGGGACCACATTCTGGGTGGTGCCGAGCAGCTGCTCCAGCCCCCACCCGGCTGACCATGCCACTCAACATTCCTGCTGGCGCTGCCCAGGGCTCCGATTTCCCCACCTGCTCCGAGTCCATCCGCCAGCCCCACACACTGGCCTTCCGTTCCCTGGTGCCCCGGTGCTAGTGCCCCGCAGGGTTACTTCCGGGCCCGCTTCCCTCTATCCCTGCTGCCAGCCCAAACTCTGTGTATGTGTATGTGTGTGTGTGTGTGTGTGTGTGTGTGTGTGTGTGTGTGTGTGTGTGTGTGTGTGCGCATGTGTGTGCTCACACACTCTTGGTGGGGGCATGCTGAGAGGGATGCTGCCTCGGGGGTGCTGGGATCACAGGTCCCACAGCGGGCAGCAAGGATGGCCATGTCCAGGCCCCTCTCTTCTCATGATGCCAATGGACATGGTCACCAGTGTTTCTCCTTTGAAGAAATGTCTATTTTATCCTTGCCCCCCTACCCCCCACTTTGGTGAGCTACCTGTGGTGGAGCTGTTCCTCATACACTCCACACGCTAAGTCTTCAGTGGCTAAGGACTCGCAGACATTCTCTCTCATATGCGAGTGCCTTTCCAGCATCTTGTGGATGCCCTTGGATGCACCTAAGACATCTGTTTGAATGGATTTGTCCACTTTTTCTTAAATAACCTGGAAGTTTGCAGTTCCTGTCAAACCTAGAAGCACCAGGCTCTCCACCCTGGCCCCATATCTCTTAAAAAGAATTTTACTTAAGACCTAGAGATTGTGTCTTTACCGGGCTTGGAGGCCACACTTCTCAGAAACTGCATTAAGGATAGTTTCTGAGTGGGAGAGACAGCGTGAGGCAGGGCACAGGCCTGGCACCTCCGAGGATCCCCCAAGCCCAGTGAGGAGCGATTTCTGAATATAATACAGAGTCAGAAGTAACCCCTGGGCACAGCTAGGGTGTGGCTCCCAAAGAAAAAAAAAGTCTCAAGGCTCAATTCTGTCCCCCTCTCCTGAACCCTCGTGTCCAGGGTGAGAGTTTGGCCCAGGGGACAACTGTGCCACTCTATTGGCTTCACGTGTGTGGCTGTTGTGGGTACCAGTGGGTACCACTTCTTACAGTGCCAGGGACAGAGCCGCTGTGCAGGGCTGTGCTGCCACCCAGCCCCCTCCCTGGTCCCTGCACTGGTTTAAGGGTGAGGAAAGTCAGGCATGGAAGTGGGGCCATTTACCCCAGCACAGTGGGGCAGGGCCTCCTCCTGGTACAGGAGGTCTCTTCCCTGCACCTTCCCACCTTTGGGGGGCAGGATCCCTTGTTCCTGCTTTAGGCTTTCTCCCAGACCCTGCCCCTGCAGGGCTGGAACAAACAGGAAGGGACCTCTGGGGGTGGGAGAGGGCATGGGGGTATCCAGACTCTCTCCCATTCTGGCCCCCTGGTGACCACCCCAGCACCCAGGGGACGCCCAGCCCTGCCCTGTCCTGAGGGCTCCGAGAGTGACTAGGCTGTGTGACAGTGCTGTCCTTTGTTGCAGACCTCTCCCAGGCCAGGGGCTGAAGGTGGGGGCTGTGCAAAGGGGTCAAGCCTTTGTGTTTAGCCACCGTGACTCAGGCTCTGTCAGAGCAGATTGAGGGAGCCAGTTGGGGTTCTGCGGGGGCCCAGCAGGCTGGACAGGAGGAAGGAGCTGTGGCCGGCTCTGAAGCATTCTGGGCTTTTAAACTTTGGAACCAGCGAGTGGAGCTAGAAAAGACTCTCTGGGACCTCCTGGGTGTTGGTGATCCCGCGCCAGGGCACTTTGGGCCGGGCGGAATCAGGGGTGACTGAGTGCGGGAGTCCGCCTGGCCGGGCCAGGATGGGGGGGGCCCTGCCCTTGTCCTGCTGACAAATGGGCGGCGTTAGCAAGCAACACCGCAACTTTCCACCAGGACCGGTGCCATCGTGGGGTGCGGATCGTCGCCCTTCCGGGACCGGCGATATCGGGGGTGTGGATCGCCGGCCTCCGTCCCACCCCGCACTCCAGGGCGGGCCCAGGCGCTCGTGGAACGGAACGTCCCAGCGCCCGATCTGCGCGGCCACGCGGCGACCTTCGACCGCCTTGAATTGGGGAAGCCGCACCTGCCGGGCCACGGGGCCGGGCGAGCGAGCTGCGCGCGCATACGCCGTGCCCCCTTAGGAAAGGACTAGCCAATCCCGCCCCGGCACGCCCACCTCCGGGCCCCGCCCTCGGCCCCGCCCCGCCGACGCGAAACCCAGTTCCAGCCTTTCATCGGCAGGCCCCGCCCACGAGGCACAGCCCTCCAACAAGGACCCGCCCCTTCAGGCCCCGCCTTCCAACCCAGAGCCGTCCTCCGACCCGGCCCCTCCCCCTCCCGCCCCGGCCCCGCCCCGGCCCCGCCCGCGGCCCGCCCCGGCCCGCCGAAGGCGCTAGCGGGCCGCGCTCCCGGCGGACGCTCGGGTGCGGGACGGCTGCGGCGCGGCGGGGACGCGGGGCCCGAGCGGGCGGCCGGGGGCGCCGAGCTGCCATGGCGGGGGCCGCGCCGCAGCCCCTGTCGCCGCCGTCGGGGCTGCTGGAGCTGTGCGCGCTGCTGGGCCCGGCCCGCGACAGCCTCCGCCGCCTGGAGCAGGTGAGGGCAGGCTGGGGAAACCGAGGCGGGCGGCGGGAGGGACGCGGGCGGGGCCGGCGCGGCCGCGGGGGCCGGCACCGGGCGCGCCGGGCGGAGCGCGCCCGAGCCCATCCCGCCCGCCGTCCAGCGCGCCCAGCCGGGGCGGCCAGCGGCCGGCCCATCGCTGCCCCCGGCGCCCCCGACCCCGTGCGCGCGCAGCCCTGGCCGCCTGCGGCCGCCTGACAGCGCCCAGCGGGTGTCCGCCGCTGCCCCGCCTCCGGACAAAGAGGTCGGGACGCCAGAGGAAGCTGTGGGGGCGTTTCCTCTCCGGGCAGGGATTTATTATTTTTTAATTTTATTTTTTGCATTTTGGGCCACACCCCGCGAGGCTCACGGGTGCCTCCTGGGCCTGCACTCAGGAATCGCCCCCGGCGGTGCTGCGGGACGGAACCGACGGCCACGTGCAGGCCAGGGCCCTCCCCGCCCCACTCGGTAACTCCTGCCCTGCCCTGCACGCTCGCCCGCGCCCCTCACCCCGTGGCCGCTTTTGCCCCCTGGCCCGACTCCCTTCTCCCCCGCCCGTTTCCTCCTGCCAGTTTCAGTTGCGGCCGGCCGCATCTCCGATGCTTGGGCGGTTCCGGCATGCTCACGGTGACCTCACTGGTGGTGAGCCGGATGAATCAATGGGAATATTTATAGTGGTGCTTTCCTGGAGGCCAGACGGCCGCTCTGCGGGTGGCCACCAGTGTCCTCTTTCTCCTGCCCTCCAGGCTGGCCCGGGGACAGAAAGCCTGGAAGGAGTAGGAAAAGCTCCTGGGGTGGGGGGCTGCAGAGATGCCTCTGAGGGACACACCCCAGACCCCATCCCTGGCACCACCGGTGCCCCGCTGGGGAGGCCCAGGGAGCAGAGCGAAACAAAATAGTCACCAGAGAGATTGAGTTTTCTGCAGGGATCCTGCTTTTATTTTTAATTGTTTTTTAGTTTTTAGGCCACTCAGCAGTGCTCAGGGCTGACTCCTGGCTCTGCTGCTCAGGGTTTCCTCCTGGCAGGGCTCAGGGATGCTGTGCCAGGGATGAAGCCAGGGTCAGCTGCATGCCAGTCAGGCACCCTACCCACAGTACTGTGGTCCAGAAGCTTGCTTTTAAAATACCCACCTTGGGGCTGGAGTGATAGCACAGCAGGTAGGACGCTTGCCTTGCATGCGGCTGACCCGGGTTCGATTCTCAGCATCCCATATGGTCCCCTGAGCACCGCCAGGAGTCATTCCTGAGTGCAGAGCCAGGAGTAACCCCTGTGCATCGCCAGGTGTGACCCAAAAAGCAAAAAAAAAAAAAAAAAAAAAACCCACCTTTAAAAAGTGAGCTATGGGGGCTGGAGAAATAGCACAGCGGGTAGGGCGTTTGCCTTGCATGCGGCTGATCCAGGTTCGATTCCCAGCATCCCATATGGTCCCCTGAGCACCGCCAGGGGTAATTCCTGAGTGCAGAGCCAGGAGTAACCCCTGTGCATTGCCAGGTGTGACCCATAAAGCAAAAAATAAATAAATAAATAAATAAATAAATAAAAAGTGAGCTAAATGCACTTTTTTGTTTGTTGTTTGGTTTGGGGGCCACATCGAGCAGGAATCACGCCTGGAGGGCTCAGGGACCCAGACCCAGCTCATGCTTGGCAAGTTCCCTACCCTCTGTCCTTTCTCTCTGACCCCCTAGACACACTTAAAAAATTATTTTCCCTCTCCTTTCTCTTTCTTCCTCAGGCGTCGTGATTTTTAGGTCCATTAGTGATCCTTCATGGATGCATCATCCAGCTCCTGCCCGCACCACGCACCCATCTCTCTGGTTATGTGTAGCAGTTTTGTTTTGACTATCCCAAAGCTGCTTAAATACATTTAATTTTGTTTTTTATTTAAAAAAATTTGAGGGTTTGGGGGCCACACCCCGCAGTGGTCTGTCCTCAGAGGGACTTACTCCTGGCAGTGCCCAGGACTGTGTGTGCTTGGGGGACCTGGGGATAGAATTGGGGCCTGCTGCCCCTGTCTATCCTGCCTCCTGTTTATTTATTTCAAGATTTTTTATTTATTTTTATTTATTTTTTTTTTTGCTTTTTGGGTCACACCTGGCGATGCTCAGGGGTTATTCCTGGCTCATGCACTCAGGAATTACTCCTGGCGGTGCTCGGGGGACCATATGGGATGCTGGGAATCGAACCTGGGTCGGCCGCGTGCAAGGCAAACGTCCTACCCGCTGTGCTATTGCTCCGGCCCCTATTTCAAGATTTATGTTCTCAATTTTACACTTTCTATAGCTCTGGTTTACAAAGCTCTAACAGGCACTCAGTATTCTGAGCCCAGCCCCCCCCCCCCACTGCACCTTCCCTCCACCATTGTCTCCAATTTTCCCAGCTCCCCTGGAGTCTGCTCCCACGGCCTCCTGTTTTAAAGATGGGTTTTATTTCGGGGGCACCCCCAGAGGCCCGGGCTGCTGGCGAGCCCTGCGGGGACTGCTGGACTGAGCTCCCGCCCCCAGTGTGTCCCCAGAGCTGACGCCGCTTTCTAAAATCACCGCCCCTGCCACACAACGTGGTTTGGGCATCCCGGTTTGGTGGCAGCTGGGACGAGCAGCCCAGAGCACATGGCAGCCCCAGGTCACCTCAGGCTGCCCGCTGGGCAGAGAACACGAGAGCTGGAATCCAGGAACCACGTCCCCCGTGGCCAGGTTACATTCCCGCCTCTCCTCGGTTGCTATGGGGATAGGGGACAGGCAGTGACAGGCGGCTTCCCTCTGGTCGGCACCCAGGGGTGTGGCTGCTCCCTCAGGCAGAGCTCTGGTCCGTGCTGAAGGCCCGTTTTGGGGGTTGTGGTGGAGTGTCCTGGCTGGGAGAACTTTCTGGGAAAGCTGGGAAGATGCCGCCAGGTAGGGGTGTGCTCTGGTTCAGGAATGGTGGGGAGGGTTGCTGTTTCCATTATCACATCTCTGGTCACACCCGGCCCTGCTGGTGACTCCTCCGGCTCAGTGCTCACTCAGCAGTGCTTGGGGGTCAAACCTGGGATGCTTCCTCCTCTGAGCCTTTTCCCAACCCTGAACCTGCATCATAACTTTAATTTATTTCAGTTCTGGGAGAGTCAGGTTGGGCAGTGCTGGAGGTTGCTCCTGGCCCAGTGCTTGGGGTCACTCTTGGCGGCGCTTGGGGGACTGTGTGATAGGGGGGATCCAATCCGGGGCTCCCCCACACAGCGCCTGTGCTCGGCCTCTGAACCCCCTCCTGGGCCTGTGGATACTCAGAGCAGGTGTGGGGCACAGGTGGGCCAGTGGCAAATGAGGAGTGACAGGATGCGGTGGGCTGAGCACCTGCCACCAGCCGAGGGCCAACCACAGCTGCTCAGAGCCAGCGTAGAATGCGGGATCCTAGAAAGCCCCTCCTCCTCGCCTCAGCTCTGATGGCTGCAGTGCCCTGCAGGGGGAAGTGAAGGTGCGAGGGGTGCTATGGGAGGAGGTGACCCAGGAAGGGAGGCTGAGGAGGTGATGAGGAAGGGAGGCTGAGGAGGTGATGGGGAAGGGAGGCTGAGGAGGTGATGGGGAAGGGAGGCTGAGGAGGTGATGGGGAAGGGAGGCTGAGGAGGTGATGGGGAAGGGAGGCTGAGGAGGTGATAAAGGAGGGAGGCTGAGGAGGTGACGAGGAAGGGAGGCTGAGGAGGTGATAAAGGAGGGAGGCTGAGGAGGTGACGAGGAAGGGAGGCTGAGGAGGTGATGAGGAAGGGAGGCTGAGGAGGTGATGAGGAAGGGAGGCTGAGGAGGTGATGAGGAAGGGAGGCTGAGGAGGTGATGAGGAAGGGAGGCTGAGGAGGTGAAGACACGGGCCTGCAGACTGCTCTTGGGTTAGGGACCTCATTCCCGACTGTCCTTGCGGTCTGTGGGGCTAGTCAGAACCGCAGGCCTATGACTGTGACTCAGAGACCCGGGCTCCAGGCTCACGTGGGCAGCAGTGCTGTGACCGCTCTCTCCATTGCTCTGCCCTCTGGCCTGCTGCCTGTCACCGCTTCTCTCCCCCTCTCAGCCTCCCACCGGGTTAGCGGTCACAGTGTGGGGCTCCTGCCTGGGACCCGGCTTTGCTGCTTGAGGGTCTGCCCACGCTGCACCGTGTCCTTCCCGGCCAGTGCCAGCCGCGCTGTGGGCTCTGAGCTGTGGGGTGGCAGCCCCAGGGCCTGGACACGTGAGGGGCCACCCCTGTGGGGTGTGTGGGTGCAGAGGGGCTCGGGAGGTGCAGGAAGAATCGCCACCTCAGAAGCAGAGTACCTGGAGGAGCCTCGCTCAGCACTCGTCTCTGCCCCCAGGTTGCCCAGAAGAAGGGGGCGCGGGCCACCCCGCTGGACCCTGAGGTGCTGTCGGTGTTCGTGCCCCCGTTTTTCTGCAAGGAGGACGGCCCCGAGGCCAGCAGTGCCCGCGGGACACTGGCCAAGACCCGGAGACGCTCATTCCGCAAGAGGAGAGACAAACCCAAGGTGGAAGGTGGGCACCCAGGGGGACATCTGGGGCCGGACCCTGAGGACGTCAGCATCCCTGACGGTGTGGACCTACTCGCCCTGCCGCAGCTCTGTTTCCCAGGTACCTGGCCTGCCCCAGCACAGTGCCCGCCCCCTCGGCACAAGTCCCTGGCAGACTGTAGGGGGCAGGAGAGGGGGCTTCTGCTCCTAAGGACGAGGCTGGGTGGGGCCAGAGGACCTTGACCAGCCTGCCAGGTCTTCCCTGGAGGAGGCTGGGGTTCAGGGTGGAAAGGCTTGACAGCGTCACCTCCCAAGGCCCACACAGACCTACGTCACCTCCCAAGGCCCACACACACCTGTGTCACCCCAATAACACACATCCTGTGTCACCCCAGCAACACACATCCTGTGTCACCCCCAGTAACAAACAGACCTGCTTAACGCCCTCCCATGGGCCCACAGACCTGTGTCACTCTCAGTACCACACACACCTGCATCACCTCCTGATATCACACAGACCTATGTCACACACCCCGCCCCCTGCCACAGTACCATCGTTGTCTGTCCCCTGTGTTGGTACCCATTACCTCGGTGTTTTTTTTTTCTTTTTGGGTCACACCTGGTGATGCTCAGGGGGTCACTCCTGGCCCTGCACTCAGGAATTACTCCTGGTGGTGCCCAGGAGACCATATGGGATGCCGGGGATTGAACCCAGGTTGGACCGTGTGTAAGGCAGACGCCCTCCCTGCTGTGCTATTAGTTTTGGTCTGACACGGTAAGGCTGCCAGACAACCTGTGTCTCGGTGGGGTTTAGCTGGTGCGGCCCCTCCTGTCTGGCTCCAAGGTGGCCCCAGGCCCAGGCTTCTTGAGAGTTCGGGCGAGGGCACTGTACCCCTCTCCCCGCACTGCCCCCGGACCGGACACAGGCAGGAACTGGCCCAGCCTAGACACTCATGTGCCCCTGGGGTGGCAGAGCCACAGCCAAGGGTCTCTCTAGGTGCCTCCTGCGTGGTGGTCATTGGTGCACAGGTCACCCAGGCCTGAGGTGGACACAGTGGGCCTGATAAGCCTCCTCTCCGCTCTGGTCTCCAGGTGGCCTGTATGTGTCTGTCGAACCCCAGCAGGACCGCATGCACTTCCTGGTGCTGACCGACGTGTGTGGAAACAGGACTTATGGCGTGGTGGCTCAGTACCACCGGGCCCCACAGGTGAGCGCGGGGCAGTGCCCCAGAGGAGGCCCGACCCAGCCCTGGCCCAGCCCTGGCCCTCCGGCCCACTTGGCCCCTCCTGCGTCCGTGAGCTGCACCAGCGGCTGCTCTGCTCCGGCCATGTCCGTGCTGTCTGGTGGAGCGGCCCGGGTCCCCCCGCTGTGCCTGAGGCCTCGGGGAGTGTGAGGGGGGTCCCGTGGGTGGCTCTGCATCCTCTGTGGGCTGCGGGCTGACGGTGCGGCCTCCCCAGGACGAGTCCTGCTTCTACAGTGGCAAAGCACACGGGGACGCGGCCCGGCCCAGCGCCTGCGCCAGCGGCTGCTTCGTGCCCTTCGCCGTGTGCGTGATCTCCCGGTTCCCGTACTACACGGCGCTCAAGGACTGTCTCTCCTGGTGAGCACCCGGGCCCTGGCCCACGCCCTGACCCACAGCCGTGACCCCGCAGGTCCTCCCGCTGTGCCTGACCCCGCAGCCCCCTCGGCTGACCCCACAGCCCCCTCGCCTGACTCATACTCCCTCCTCACTTGCCTGACCACGTGGTCCCCCCACTGCATATGACCTGCCGGGGCCGTTCTGGCCTGGTCCAGGGCCCCGGGATGCCCAGATCCTTTGGACAGGGGTGCTGCTGGCTGTGGAGCAGTGATGAAGGGAGGATAAAGCCAGTTTTGTGGTGGGGACTAAGTATTGGCCGGGGAGATGTGCAAAGGGCCAGGCGCCTTCTGTGCGGGCAGCCCTGGGTGTATGGTAGCAGTAGCCCAGTGTCCCCCGAGAGCCTCCAGCTCTGGCGGTCACCCCCGGGCACCCCTGGTAAGGCCCCAAACCAAATGGCTAGCATGAAGAGAAAGACGCTGGGGTTGTGAGATGTGTGTGTGTGGGAGGCACCTTCTGGGCTCTATGAGCCTTTAGCCGTGGGTGCTGACAGGTGTGAAGGTCCAAGGGTGCGGGCCTGTGCCGGGGAGAAGCCCCCGACATGGACATGCCAGTCCCTCTGGGCCCCTCCCTGTTCACAGTTTTACCCGGGCCCCTCTGGAGCTCCAGGCCGGGTCCCAGGGCATCTCCTTGCAGCTGCTTTTCTGGTTTGGGGTCACACCCGGTCAGGGGTCACACCTGGAAATGCTCGGGCATGCTCTGGGGTGCTGGGGATGGAACCACATGCCAGGCCGGTGCCCTCCCCGCTGTACAATCGCTCCGGCCCTTTCTTGCAGCCTCCTAACACACCTGAAGCTCTGTAAAGACTTCGAAGTCGACAACCACATCAAAGATTTCGCTGCCAAACTGGCCCTGATCCCAAACCCGCCGCCGGGCCCACTGCACCTGGTAATTCAGTCTCGGGTTTGTCTGGGTCTTGTGGCTGCCAAGAACTGGTGAGGATGGCTGCCGGTTCTGCCTCTGAGCCACGTTCTCCAGCTCCCCCCAGAAGTGTCTGCCGAGGTGCAGGCTAGCAGTCAATAGATTAGAGGAGGGTCATCTCCCATGGTCAAATTGAAAACGTTTTTGATCTAAGTCGAGTCTGAGGCCAGGCAGCTGCCGGGATGCGCTGAGTGAGTGACGTCTCTGAGTCATTGGCGCGAGCTCGCTGCTTGCTGGGCTGAGACTGTAGAGCTTGGTTAAACTTCCTTCTTGTTTCTGACCCTCCCAAGTGCTGCTCATGGACCCTGGGCCTCTCTGGCAGCTCTTGGCCAGCCAGGCATCGGGTTTAATGCCCAGGTCCGAGACTGGGTGCTGCTCGGGCTTTGGTGCCCGGGACCCCCAGGGCCACCCTCCAGGGCTCTGTCCAGAGGTGCTCAGAGGACCATGTGGTACCAGACGAGACTGGGTCAGCGCGTGCGAGGTGGCGCACCTTCGCACCCTCTCTCCCTCCCTCAACTTCATTTTCATGTGCTTGTCTGGAGTGGGGGCTTGGAGCGATAGCACAGTGGTTGGGCGTTTGCCTTTCACGCGGCCGACCCGTGTTCGATTCCTCCGCCCCTCTCGGAGAGCCCGGCAAGCTACCGAGAGTATGGAGTCCGCACGCCAGAGCCTGGCGAGCTACCCGTGCGTATTGGATATGCCAAAAACAGTAACAATAAGTCTCTCAATGAGAGACGTTACTGGTGCCCGCTCGAACAAATCGATGAGCAACGGGATGACAGTGACAGTGTCTGGAGTGATGGGTTTTAGATTTAATTTCCTTACATTTTCTCCTCTCTGCTGTGATGAATGAAAAAGAACCATTTTTATATGTCACCATTCACCGAGCCGTGGGGCTTGTTCCTTGGTTAGAGGCATGTTTCCCAGGCCGGACACAAATGAGACATCAGTGGTGTTTAGTGACCCGAGTGTTTCTGGGCGGCGGGGGTTGAGCGCCCCCATTCCCCGGCCGGGAGCAGGCTCGGGATGCTGAGCTCCTCGAGGAAATGCATCCGCGTGTTTCACTCCGGCTTCCAGACTGTGCCCATAGGCCAGCTTCCTTCGCATGGCGCCTCGCACTCACTCAGCTGTGACTTAGACACAGATGGCGGAGCTGGTGTCAGCGTGCACAGACTGAACCCCACAGTGAGCGCCTTGGACTGTGCCGTGGGCCCCAGGGAGCCTCGTGCTCTGAGCCTGGTTCTCTGCTGTTTGTCCATCACTGACTGCTGAGGGGTCAGCCTCACCGTCAGGAGATAGGGCGGACCCTGTGGGGACAGTTAGGACTACTGATGATTTGAACAAAAAAAAGTTTTGGGGGCTAGGACTACTGATGATTTGAACAAAAAAAGTTTTGGCGGCCACACCTGGCAGTTCTCAGGACTTACTCCTGGCTCTGTGCTCAGGGACCACTCCTGATGGGCTCAGGGACCATATAGGGTGCCAGGGATCGAACCCGGGTCAGCCACAGGCAAGGTCAGTTGCCCCAGCCATTGGACTATCTCTCTGGCCCCTTGAAATTTTTTGTTTGGTTGGTTTTGGGGTCACACCTGGTGGTGCTCAGGGCTCACTCCCGGCTCTGTGCTTAGGGGACTGTATGTGACTGGGATGGAACCCGGCTTGGCCCTGTGCCTTCCCTGCTGGTTCTCACAGCAGAGGTGGGGAAGGGCTCTGGGTCGCTGCTTCGGGCTGTGGCTCGAGGCCTGCTATGGGCACGGCCCTGACGGGCTGTTTATGCTGCTCCAGGCCAGGTGACATCCAAAAGTCTTCACAGCCCTGCATTTGCTGGGTTCCTGCCTCTGGCCCCCCAGGCAAAGCAGCTGGCCATGACCTTGGTCCTCTGAGATGCGCCCAGTAGGGCCGCCTGCCCCCGTATTCTGGTCGCTGGCAGCCTGCTCCACTCACTGGCCCAGGGGTCTCGAGACACTCAGACCCTCCACCCACTCTGTCCCTTGGCTGCACTGACCAGCCTGTTTCCAGCCTTTACCCCCAGTCTCCCTGCTGCTGGCATTGGGGACCCCCTCTGCCTGCTTCTCTTGGCTGGGAGCCAAGAGCCAACACGCCTGCCACCTCTGTGGCTGCCGTGGGGGGGGCCTTAGCGTGGTCGTGTCCCACCCGTCAGATGCAGGGTCCTTCTTAGCCTCTAGAGAGCTTTCCTGTGACCAGACCCCCAAGACACACAGGGGACTGTCACAGGTGGAGCGTGAGGCCAGCTGGCTCGGGGTCCCTCTCCCGGACGCACCGGGGGCAGCTGGTGTCACTGCCCGTGAGGCTGATTGTGGTGTCTTGGGAGTCAGGTGGAGCAGGCGCCGCCCCTGATCCCAGGGGCCGTTGGGGCAGTTCTGCGGGAGCGTGGGCTCTGGCGTGCACATGTCCTGCGGCCAGCGGCCAGGTTGCGGCCCTCTGCAGTCACGGCACCCCTTGCCCCCCAGGTCTTCAACATGAAGCCCCTCCAGATCGTGTTCCCGTCCCAGGCGGACCCCGAGAGCCCCGTGGTGGACCTGGACCTTCACCTGCCCTTCCTGTGCTTCACGCCTGAGAAGGTGCTGCAGGTGCGAGTCTGGCACGGGCTCGGTGGGGGGGCCGGGGGCCGTGCGGGGGGCTCATGCGTGCCGGCCTCCGCCTCGCCTGCAGATCCTGGCCAGCCTCCTGACGGAGCAGCGGCTCGTGTTCTTCTCCTCCAGCTGGGCGCTGCTGACGCTGCTGGCCGAGTGCTTCCTGGCCCTGCTGCGCCCGCTGCAGTGGCCGCACACCTTCGTGCCCGTGCTCTCCGCCCAGATGCTCGACTTCCTCATGGCGCCCACCGCTTTCCTCATGGGCTGTCACCTCGACCACCTTGGGCAGGTCAGCAAGGTGAGCGCACATCCGTCTGTCTGTCTGTCTCCCTGTGCCGCCAAGTTCTCGGGAGCCTGGTCTGTTCTCTATAAATGCGCACACACAGTGACAGAAACACACACACACACACACACACATGTACACGTGTGCACGATTCTCTCACTGTGATCCCACCTCCGCTGGCCTCTCTTCACTGTGCTCCTGGCCCCCGCTGTGCTCCCTTCACTGTGCTCCTGGCCCCCGCTGGCCTCCCTTCACTGTGCTCTTGGCCTCTGCTCTGCTCCTTTCACTGTGTTCCTGGCCTCTGCTGTGCTCCCTCCACTGTGCTTCTGGCCTCCACTGAGCTCCTGGCTTCACTGTACTCCTAGTCTCCGCTGTGTTCCCGGCCTCTGCTGTGCTCCCTTTATTGTGCTCCTGGCCTCCGCTGTGCTCCCAACCTCTGCTGTGCTCTCTCCACTGTACTCCCGGCTTCACTGTGCTCAGGGCTGTGTGTGTTCACATTCATGCCAGGGTCAGAGCCCCATATTCCCCAACTCAGGTGGGTCAGGTGAAAGCTGAGTGCCGAGGTGAGGCCGGGAGCCTGGAGCCCCATGGCGTCCGGCCTCTGCTGCTCATTGACCTGCTTCCTGGAGCCTCTGTCTGTCCTCCCCTGCCACAGGCTAGGGGAGAGTCTCACAAATGAAGTTCTGGCTATAGACACATACAAACACATAGGAAATACATGTACAATCACAGACATAAACACATGTGTAATACATATGCACAAGGAAAAACATACACACATCATGGATATGTGCACACATACTACACACATGTACAAAACATACATGTATATGAGGTAATACAGTATATAAAGCCACAACGCACACATATAGAATATAATAAGGCAGTGTACATGTATGCACACATACGTGTACACACAACATAGAGACAAGGAAATACATGTACACAATACTAAGGTACATGGTAATGTATCTACACATGACACATGTCGCATACACAAGGCAGTACATGTGCACGTGGCACACATGCAGATGTGCACATACTCATATCACTAGGTGATACATGCACACACAGCACAATACATGCCCTTATGCAGAATAATAACACATAGCGATATATACACACACATACGGAATACACAGGGTGTTGCATACACACATGCACACACTGCAGGCATACATATACATACTGGATATCTATACATAGAACACACGTGCACAAATACACACAGACACATGCATGTAACACAGAGCACAGCGCAGTGAGCGTCTTTCCCTGGACCCCTGGGTGGGCAGGTGTGAAGGTGTGCAGCTGTGCAGGCAGTGGGTGGGTGGGCATTTAGGTGGCCAGGCCGACAGGCACACAGTCTCGCAGGACCCCTTTTGGCGACAGACATGTTAAAGCTCAGGACAGTCACGGGTGTAGCTGAACATTCCTGGGTGTCTCTGATGGTGGGGCAGAGGCTGTGGAGGTGACCCCAAACCAGTGCTCAGGCACCATGTAGGCTGCTGGCTCCCAGGGGCCGCGCTGGCCGCCGGCGGGCTTGTCCCTGCCTGTGCTGGTCACGGGATGTGCAGGCGGAGGTGTGGACAGTGGCCCGAAGCGTCTGTCCCGCAGAGCACGCAGACGTCCTCCCTGTGCTTCAGGAATTCCAAGTGCGAGCCCCAGCCTGGCCCTCTGGCTGCAGTGCGCAGACGCTGGGCAAAGCTGCTGGGCAAAGCTGCTGGGCGCTGGCAGACAGGTCGAGTGTGGGGTGTCGGCGGTGCTTCACAGGTTCTGGAATGTTCTCTCCAGCCTCCTTGAAGCCGTACGAGCAGTGTTTGCACCTGGGTGGAGAGCCCTGGGAGGCACTGGAACGTGGCCTCCAAGACGAGCATCCCCGAGCTTGCGTGGCTCGCGGCCGTGCGCCGTGGGCGGTGGCTGTGCAGAGGCCTGCACTCAGCGCTTCGGGCTGCCTTGCAGGAAGCCGAGGGCTTGGTTCTCGTCAACATCGACAGCGGGAGTGTCACCCACTGCAGTGACGACGCGGCCATCCCTGACATCCCCCTGCTGGCGGCACAGACCTTCATCCAGAGGTGGGCCCCTGCAGGGCTGCAGCCCTCTCCCTCCCGCCCACTTGCTGGGGGAGGATGGGTGTGGCCCCACGAGCCGAGCCACAGTCACTCCCCCGGCTGTCTGAGTTACTGTGGTCCCTTTCCTGCTCCTGCTGAGGCCCAGCCAGCTCCTGCCGGCCCCTGCAGGCTGCGCTCAGCCTGTGTCTGTCCCCACAGGGTCCAGAGGCTCCAGCTGCACCGAGAACTCGACGAGGCCCACCTGGGTGCCAGCACAGACCTGAACGAGGCCCGCGCCCGCCGCCGGGCCTGGCAGCAGACGCTCAACAGCCAGGTACAGCACCTGGCGCTGCAGCTGCTCGTCAGCGTCTTCAGGTGGGTGAGGCGCAGCCTCTGGGCTTGTGCCCGAATCCCCGTCTCTCCTCCGTGGACCCTGGAGCACATAGGCGGGCGCTGGCTGGGGTCTGGGGTCTCTCTTGGGCAGGGGCGGGGGAGGGCAGGCGGGTCATTCCAGGTGAAGGAGAGGGCCCGGGGAAGGCACCTTCCTTCTTCCCCTTCCAGTAATTTCCACCATTTTGTGTCCTGCCTCTGCTGGGAGCTGGTGTGTGAGTGGGACTGGCTGTGAGACAGCACAGGTTGTTGATTTGGGGTGAGCGACACAGGGTGGCAGGCATGACGGGATGTGACATGGGAGAGAGGAGACAATAGATCTGACACGATATACAAATGACGTGATATAGACTGGATATCACGTAATGTGGTACGTGCTGTAACATGACATACATGGTACGATTCAACAGACACAGCATGGCGTGTAATTATGCGATATGATTGATGGTACATGACATGATAGAGATAGTATGTGGTCTGATGGGGTAGACACGTCATAACATGATGGGGATGCTATATGGGATGATACACAGGTACAACAGCATGATGGAATATGTGGAATGAGATGAGATTCACGTGGTGGGCTGGTACGGGGTCTGAGGTGGTAGAGACCACGTGGTGGGGTGATATGGGGTCTGAGGTGATAGAGACCACGTGATAGGGTGATGTGTGGTCTGAGGCGATAGCTTCACATGATGGGTGATATATAGTAATAGATACCATGTGACCTGATATGTGGTGTGAGGTGATAGAGCACTCATGGTGGGGTAGTGTGTGGCGTGAGCTGATGGTTCTAGCATAGTCGGGACAGTGTGTAGTATGAGGGACATATATGACAAGTGATAAACCATGTGGCAACACGTAATAGGCAGTAGGCATAGTTCTGCCGCCCTCTCTTGCACGTTCTCGTTCTGTCTCTGTCCTTTCCTCCATCTCCTGTTCTCTCACCTTCCCTTTGTCTCTGCTTCCTCCAAGTCTCAGAAGTGGTCACACACACGTCCCCCCTGTGCTGGAAGGCGCCACTCCAAGAGTCAGACCAGGCCTGTTGGCATGGCAGAACTGTCTGTTCCTCAGATCGCCAGTTAGTGGCATGTTCTGTGGGGAATGTACCTCAGGACCCAGGTGGTGTGTCGGAGTCTGCGTGAGCTCTGGCCAGGCAGCCTCTGTGTGGAGCTGCGGCCTGAGTGCACAGGCCGCCCGTCAGCCTCTATTCCTCGTTCTGTGGCTCAGGGTTCTAACTCGAGCACCAGTGGGTGTGGACCTGGGCCAAGCGTTGCTGAGCCCCCCACAGGACTGCAGACCTGCGTAGCTGGACGGCCTGAGCACTGCTGAGAGTCCTCTGCAAGACAGTTTATTTACTTCATGGTTTTTGGGCCACACCCAGTGATGCTCAGGGCTCACTCGTGCTGGGGCCTGGGGACCAAATGGGGTGCTGGGGATTGAACCCCGGCCAGCCACATGCAAGACAGACACCCTCCCCACTCTCCTTTCACCTGGCTCTGGACAGTTTTAATCTAGATTATTTTCATTCGTTCTTTTGAAACAAACCCGCTCATGCTGCCTGTGTCTCCGCTCACTCAGTTCACCGGAGCAGAGGGTGAGGACCAGGGAGCGCTTTTCTGCCCCCTGGAGGCCACAGAAGGTTCTGCAGTGGCTGGGCCTTGATGTGGGGAGCAGACCAGCCCTCCTGCTTTAGAGCAAGCAGCAGGGACCCCGGGCCGACTGGCACTGAGCTGCTAAGCACTCAAGAGTGCTGAGTGCTGTGTGCAGTACGGACTGCTGCATGTGCCGTGTAGGCCGCTTTGCCGGATGCTGTGTGGAGTGTGTGGCCTGCCTGTCTCTGACACCACCTGTCTCCTCAGGGACGTGAAGACTCACCTGAGCTACGAGCATCGGGTGTTCCACAGCGAGGAGTTCCTCAGGACGCGTGCGCCAGGGGACCAGCGCTTCTACGGGCAGGTGAGAGGCACCGAGGAGCGCATTTGCCCAGGGTGCCGCCCTCTGAGACCCTGAGACCCTGTGTGCGGGTGTGTGCTCACCAGCCCGGGCAGCTGCTGCTCACCCAGCCGCCTTCTCCCATCTCCCCAGAGGGTCTCCGGGTGCAGCCACAGGGTCCTTCCCCTCAGCTGCTCCATGCCCAGCCCCTGTGAGGCTCTGGGCTCTGGGCCTCTGCAGGACTCAGGCTCAGCCTGGCGGGTGGCTCACTGTCAGCCCCTGTCTACTTTGGAGGCGGGTCAGCCTTTCCCCTGGGGTGGGCTCTGGCCGGAGCGGGACCACATGTGCTGACGTCCTGTGGTTGCATGTGCTGATGTCCCGTGGTTGCCATGTGCCAACATCCCATGGCTGCCATGTGCCAACATCCCATGGCTGCCATGTGCCAACATCCCATGTTTGCTGAGTGCCAACGTCCCGTGGTTGCCATGTGCCAACATCCCATGGCTGCTGTGTGCCAATGTCCTGTGGTTGCTATGTCCCAACGTCCCGTGGCTGCCATGTGCCAACATCCCATGTTTGCTGACTGCCAACGTTCCGTGGTTGCCATGTGCCAATATCCCATGACTGCTGTGTGCTAGCGTCCTGTGGTTGCTATGTCCCAACGTCCCATGGCTGCCGAGTGCTGACGTCCCGTGCATTGCAGGTTCTAGACACCTACATGTTTCACTCCTTCCTGAAAGCCCGGCTTAGTAGGAAGATGGACGCCTTCGCCCAGATGGACCTGGACACGCAGCCCGAGGAGGACAGGTACCTGCATGGCTTTGGGGGTACAGGGCCCCCCGGTCCTCTCGTCTGCACCAACAGGGCACCCTCCTGTGTATCCACTCCTGGGGCATCCTTAGCCACTGACCAACGCTGGCCTTCTCCCTGGCCCTGGCGCCGGGTCTCTGCCCCTCCCCAGCCTCACCCCCAGCTCCCACAGCCCCCCGCAGCCAGCATCTGCCTCGTCCTTGGCCATGGGCTGACCCTCGCCGCAGAGAGACTCGAGGAGGGGGGCCCGGCCGTGCCATCTCTGAGGTGTGGCTCTGCCCAGGCTTCCCGGCATGCTGATCAGCCCTCGGCGGCCGACTGCGGGGAAGCTGGCCTCCCGCAAGCCCTCGCCGCTGCGCGCGGCCCACCGGCGCATGGTGGTCAGCATGCCCAACCTGCAGGACCTCGTCACCCCTGAGCTGCAGCCCCGGAATGCATCGCTGCGCAAGGCAGAGCCCGGGGACTGGGACTGTGGCCCAGGTGAGGCCCCACGATAGCACCGACCCACACACCACAGCAAGGGCCCCTGGGTCAGGACCAGGAAGAGGAGGGTCTCCGTGTGCAAGGCCACACGGTGGGAGTGATTCCAGCCAGGTGTGCCCTGAGGAGTTCTCGGGCCCCAGCGCCCGCCCTGAGGAACAGAAGGCACCTTGCGGCCCCGGGGGGACGTCAGTGGCAGTAGCAGGCTGACACAGCTGGTCCCGGCTGGCTCTAGCCCCAGGGCTGTCTGGGATGTGGGCCAAGTGTAGGCCCAGACCTGTTTCCATGTCCATAAGGTGGGAGCCCATCAGCCTGTTGGTCACGGTCACTTGGAGGGAACTGTCACCTCACACTGCATGCTCGTGTGATTAGCTTAGCCCCCACCCAGTTCCCACCCCGACTCCTGCTTCCATTTGTACCCAAAGATAACATCACCCCGTAGTCTCAGGTGTCTTGTGAGCACACAGAGGGTCCCCTCATTCTGCCTAGGGTACGTGGAACCTTCCAGAAATTTCTGGAAAGATGCTGGTGGGGCCCCTATGTTTATTCCAAGGTCCTTGTGCCTAGCTGCATGCTTTCCCTTCTCAGCCCTGAAGGTGGCCCCGAAGTCCACGTACATCTTCAAGATCCCGGAGATCCACTTCCCGCTGGTGAGCCAGTGCGTGCAGGCTTACCACGCGGAGCTAGTGGCACTGCTGAGCAAGGCCATGGGGCTGCTGGGCCCTGAGCACGCGGCCCTGCACGCCCGCTACCTGTACCTGCGCGGCCTCGTGCACCTGCGCCAGGGCCAGCTGCTGGCCGCCCTCCTGGACTTCCAGAGCCTCTACAAGACGGACGTGCACATCTTCCCCGCCGACCTGGTCAAGCAGACTGTGGAGTCCCTGCCGGCGGCTACGCTTGCCCAGGCCGAGTGCATGCCCGAGCTGCGCAGGCTTATCAGTGAGGTCACAGAGCAGCCCCGGGATGCCACCAAGGCCGACGAGCGTGTCAAGAACTTCGAGCTGCCCAAGAAGCACCTGCCACTGGACGATTTTGTGAAGACAGTGCAGGAGTCGGGCATCGTGAAGGACGCCAGCACCATCGGCCGCCTGTTTGAGGCGCTGACCGTGGGTGAGGCCCTAGGCGAGGGCCGCCCGGCCCCTCACAGTTCCTTCTGTGCCCGTGTGGGACGTGGGTTAGGCAGGAAGGGGATATCCGCTCCGGAGATCAGATGCCCACCGCTCTGTACTGACTACAGGGGCACAGGGCTGCGTGGTGTGGGTATGACACTGGTGTGTGTGCTTACCGGTGTGTGTGCATGCTGTTGTGTGTGTTACACCTGTTTGTGTGCTTGCTGGTGTGTGGGTATGACACTGGTGTGTGTGCATGCAATTTGTGTGCTTACAATTGTGTGTGTGTTGGTGTGTGTGTTACATCGGTATGTGTGCGTGCTGGTGTGTTACACTGGTGTATGTGCATGCTGGTGTGTGTGTTACACTGTGTGTGTGCGTGCTGGTACGTGGGTATTACACTGGTGTGCATGTTAAACTCATGCATGTGTATTACACTGGTATGTGTGCATTTTGTTGCGTGTGTGTTACACCGGTGCGTATGTAATTCTGGTGTGTGTGCATGCTGGTACATGTGTTACACTGATGTGTGTTACACTGGTGTGTATGCATACTGGTGTGTGCATGCTGGTGTGTGTGTTACTTTGGTGTGTGTTCATACTGGTGTGTATAACAGTGATGTGTGTGCATACTGGTATGTTACACTGGTGTGTGTGCATACTGGTGCATGTGTGTTGCACTGGTGTGTATGTATGCTGGTGTGTTACCCTGGTTTGTGTTGGGTGTGTACACTGGTTTATAGTGATCCTGGACGTGTGGTGGCCTGGGTGTGTTCTGTGCGGCCCTCTTAGGCTTCAGGTTGGCTGCTGATTGGGGGCAGCTCTGCTTCCACTGTGGGTGCTTGTGTCCCCGTCCCTGGCCAGAGCTTTCTGGTTCTCTTTGTCCCATCTCCAGAGCCCATGAGCCTGCCTGGAGTGTGTGTGCATTTGTGCATGTACATGTGCACACACATGTACATGGGTGAATGTGCATGCTTGTGTGTGCATACATGTATGTGTGAGTATACCTATATGTGTGTACGTGTGTGCAGGAAGTGGTCTCGGGCTCTGAAAGAGGTGCTGCCAGCCCAGTTGCTGTGAGATCCAGCCAGTGGAGCCTGTCCACCCTCTGTGGGGGAGAATGACCAGGGTGCCTAGCTCAGCCAGGGCCTGTGCGGGGCATGGGGCCCAGCAAAGTTGGTTCAGAGGGTGGTGCCAGGGGACCACTGCAGCAGGATGGAACATTTCCTGCGGGTGTAGAAGGATAAAGAGGACTATTTCGGGCTCATCAGGACGGCCCAGGCACGTCAGGAATCCCCCAGTCTGCTTTGGGGCACGTGTGGTCTCGGGAGCAGGGGCTGTGAAGAACCGGGTTCCTGGTGTGGGTGAGCCGGCCGCCTTCGCTGGGGGCTGGGAATGCCAAGGAGGGATGCCAGAGTCCTTGTACTGGGTGGAGCAGGAGACAGTGGCACAGAAGGGCCCACGGGGCAGAGGTGGGCAGCCTGAGGGCCCCATCCCTGAGCCCTGAGGGCACAGGAATTGAGCACTGAGGGGACGGCACCTCTAAGGTTGCTGTGGCTGCAGAGTCAAAGCCCTGTCCTGTGGGTCTACCCGAGGGCAGGCGAGGGCAAGAACAGCAGACAGGCACAGCAGGTGGGCACAAGTGGGCAGTCACAGATGGGCAGACAGGAGGTGGGCACGAGATGGGCACAGGCAGGGAATGGGCACAAGCAGGGGGCGGGCACAGGGGATAGTCACAGGCAGAGGATGGGTGTGGGCAGGGGGTGGGCACAGGGGATGGGCGCGGGCAGGGGGCAGGCACGGGATGGGCAGAAGCAGGAGATAGGTACAGGAGATGGTGCAGGCAGGGGATGGGCGCAGGCAAGTACAGCAGGTGGCGCAGGTGGGTGGGCACAGGGGAGCTCTGTCAGTCTGCGGGAGGGTCCCAAGGCGTCCTTATCCCAGAGCTCTCACCCAGAGGCCCAGTCAGCGGTGGCTATCACTGACCTTGGAGGGATGGGCTTCCCTGGGTCTGTGGGTCCCGCTAAGGCGATGTGCCGCGGCAGCCCCGGGTTCTCTCCCTACGCCGCGCAGGGCACCAGAAGCTGATCGACCCTGACACCTTCCGAGACTTCTACATGTGCTGGAAGGAGGCAGAGGCCGAGGTGCAGGAGGTGAGCCTGCCGCCAGCGGTGGCCGAGTACCTGGACAAGAACGAGTGTGTGTACAAGCTGTCAAGCTCCATCAAGACCAACCGAGGCGTGGGCAAGATCGCCATGACACAGAAGCGCCTGTTTCTCCTCACCGACGGCCGGCCTGGCTACGTGGACATCACCACCTTCAGGGACATTGAGGTGGGCTGGTGAGGGGGAGGCAGGAGGGGGCCGAGCCCTGGGGTTCGCCTGGCCTCACTCTCTGAAACACTGGGGCCCCTTCTCTGGGATTGCCCAGGAGGCGCATGGCCAGTCTTCCCTCTGAAGGAGGGACGCGGCTGTCTCTGGGCCTCTGTGCCGTCCCCTCTGATCACAGCCATGGCAGGGCACACTGGCCCTGATGGTCACACACCAACCCCTGGACCCTGCTGCCTGCAGGCAGAGAGCCTGGGAGACCCCCCAGGTGGAGGAGGTCTCCCCCGTCCCCACCCTGCTTTACCTGGTTCTCAGACCAGACTCTGGAGGCTGCCCCCTTCCCTCCCCAGCCAACCTCTGGGGTACTTTCGGTTCTGACCCCAGCCTGCGGGGCTCGCCCCCACCCGCTTCCCAAGGGACCGGGCTGGTAGGGCCACAGGGCTGACTGTCTAGGCTCCGCCCTCTCCCATCCAGCCACGCCCTTTCTAGCCAGGCCACATTTGTAGCCACTCCCCTTCTAGCCCCGCCCACCCTCGCTCAGCTCCCGATCTCACTTGAACTGTGGTCCCATCCCTGACCAAAGTTCTGTCCTTGACCTTGTCCCCCTGACCTCACCCTGCTCTTGCCCTGCCGTGACCTTACCCCATCCTACCTTACCCTATCCCTACCCAATTCGCCCCGCCCCCTGACCCGCCCGCCCTGACCTGCCCCGTGGCAGGAAGTGCGGCTGGGCACCTCGGCCTTCCTGCTGCTGCGGGTCCCTTCCCTGAAGATCCGGACTCAGTCCCGGAGGGACGTGTTCGAGGCCAACCTGAAGGGCGAGTGCGACCTGTGGCACCTGATGGTGAAGGAGATGTGGGCCGGGAAGAAGCTGGCAGAAGACCACAAGGTGGGACCCTGGAGCCCTCAAGTGTTGCAGGCCCGTAGGGTTGGGTGCCGCCGGGTAGGGGCTCTGGGTGAGCTCACAGGAGGAGTCCCCAGGGGTTGGGGGCAGCCCAGGGACAAATCCAGTTGGATGGCCAGGGGGGTTCAGGGACTGAGGGGGCAGTCCAGCATGAGGCAGGACCCCAGGGGCCAGGGGGACCCCGAGGCTGCACCACCCACACTGCCCAGGGCCTCCGTCTGGGACTTCACAACAAGTGGGAGGGAGGCCAGGTCCACCAGTCTGGTGTCCTGCAGGATCCCGCACCCCTTGTGCCACTACCCTGACGCCCACCCATGTGGTCTCTGGAGGGCAGTGATTGGGGAGGGAGTGACCGGAACCCACACCAGCCTCACCCGAGGCGCCAGTGTCCCAGGCGGGGCCCTGGGAAGTGGCCACGGGGCATGTGCTGAAGTGGCTGTTTCTGCCCAGGACCCCCAGTACATCCAGCAGGCTCTCACCCACGTGCTGCTGATGGACGCCGTGGTGGGCACGCTGCAGTCCCCGGGCGCCGTGTACGCCGCCTCCAAACTCTCCTACCTCGACAGGCTGCAGCAGGAGGGTAAGGGACACCGAGGCCTGTGGGGGTGTGTCCTTGGTGGCTGCCCAGGGATATTTGGGTCCAGCAGGAGGCAGGCCCCCCCAACACACACACACACACAGATACACACACAATGACACACACTGATAGACACACACACTAATACATACCAACACACAGACACACACCCTTAACACACACTGACACGTACCAGCACACACACCAACACACTGACACAGACTGACATGCACTAACACACATACTGACACATACCGACACACACACCAACACACTGACACAGACTGACATGCACTAACACACATACTGACACATACCGACACACACACCAACACACTCTGACTCACAGACTGACATGCACTAATACATATACTGACACATACCTACACAGATACCAACACACTGACACATAGCGACACACACACCAACACACTCTGACACAGACTGACACACACAGACATACACACTAACACACACAGACACTAACACACTAACACATACTGACACACACACAGACTCAACACTGACATACTGATAGACACCAACACACACTCTGGCACACAGACACACACAGACACAGACACTCTAACTTCACTGACACATTGACAGAGACACACACAGACGCACACACTGATACACATACTGACACGCACTCATACGCAGTGACATGCACACTGACACACAGACACACACTAACACATACACACACTGACACACAGAGACACACTGACGTAGAGACACAGGGATGCACACACCAACACACATGCACTCACACACAGGGCGCCAGGCCAGCTGTCAGGGACACGGCTGCCCCTGCAGGGCCCCTGGGCTGCTGGGGCCTCTTCCCTGCACGGGAGCAGAACCTCACACTGGTCCACACCCGTTGCAGACCTGAGCGCAGCTGTTGGGGTCACCGTCCCTTCTGCCCCATCCCCACTGCCTCCACTCTGGGGCGCCCAGCCCCAGCACGTGACGGGAGGGGCAGAGGCCAAGCCCCCCACAGACACGGAAGCCGCTCACACGGCAGGGCGCCTCTCCCCAGCGCCCACCCCTACCATTCTAAGGGGCGCTGGGAGGGGTGGGACGAGGGGGTAGGCCCACTGGCTCCTGTGTTCTCAGCGCCCATGGCTGTCCCCAAGACCACCTCGGAGACACTGAAGCACAAGATCAACCCGTCAGCCGGGGAGCCGCTGCCACAGGCAGTGGATGTGCTGCTCTACACGCCAGGTACCCCCGCCCCCACACCTGCAGCCACCCCAGGTAGACCCCCGCCCCCTGTACCTGCAGCCACCCTGGTCACCCCTGCCCCCCACACCTGCAGCCACCCCAGGTAGCCCCCTGCCCCCCCTCCCCGCACCTGCACCCTGGGAGAGGGCAGGCAGTGAGGGGGTGAACGCAGGTCTGGTCACTTGAACACTGGGTGCTGGGACAATCCCGCCTTAGAAGTCGGTGGGGGCCGGGGAGATAGTACAGTAGGGTGGGTACTGGCCTTGCACGCAGCCAACCTGGGTTCCATCCCTGGCACCCCATACGGTCCCCTGAGCCCACCAGGGGTGGACCCCTGGGCACAGAGCCACGAGTAACCCTGAGCACGGCCGGCTGGCTGTGGCTCAAGAAACAGAAACAAGCAGCAGGAGTCCAGTGACAGGAGGAACAGGAAGCCGAGGCTCGGGACGTGCCTGGTCCCTTGGAGCTTTAGGCTGAGCAGGGGGCGGGGGGCGGGACATGGGGCTTCTAGGCAGAGGCAGCCGAGGGTGGCCAGAGCATCACACGGGCTCTCAGGCTGTCCCCAGAGTCCTTGTCCCCACAGTGTCCCCAGGAGGGAATGGGCCCCACAGGAACAGTCATCTGCACCCCAGCCCTGCATGAAGCCGGGCTGGATGCACCTGCTGTGCTTGAGGGGGGTTGCCTCGTCTTGGGGACCCTCTTCCCACCAGTCACAGAGCCTGGGCTGGGGGGTTGGACCCCCAGACCACATCCTTCCTGGCCCAGCTCTGGGGGCCCCACCCTCCGGGCGGCAGCCCCCCACCTGCCCTGGGACCTGGCCCCTGCGCCCCCACGCCCTGGGCCATGCCCCACCTGACTCCACAGCCAGGGGGCCCGGGGTGACGTGTGCGGCTGCTCCCCCAGGGCACCTGGACCCCGCAGAAAAGGCTGAGGACGCACACCCGAAGCTGTGGTGTGCACTGGGCGCCGGCAGGGTGCTGGTGTTCGACGCGTCCTCCTGGGCTGTGCACCAGCACTGCGTCCGCGTGGGCACTGCCAGGCTGGTGAGTCCCGCCGGGCCTCCGTTGGCAGGAGGGGACCTTCCCCGCAGTGCCCGGGGACTCAGACCCCCTCAGAGCCATCTCCGCCCCTGGGCTGTGCTTACGGGAAGCTGCCGGCTGGCTCGTCCCCCCAGCCCCCTACCCCAGGCCCCAGAGGCGCTCGGCCCGCTCTGTGTCTCATGGATGTGTGGGCCTGGAGCTCTGAGATCTGGGGCCTGGCGGGGGGGGGGGGCAGGGGCAACCCCTCGGCTTCCTTCCTGCCGGTCACTGCCACCCTGTGGCTCTTCCCCTGCCTGGGGCTCGTGCTGGAGAGCCTGAGAGAGCACAGGGGCAGGGCCCTCACTTTGCACACGCCAACCCTGCTTTGCACACAGCCCCCAGTGTCCCACAGGCAGTGATCCCTGAGCACAGAGCCAGGAGTCAGGCCCGAGCACCAAACCAACGAAGCAAATTGCAAGGTGGCCGGGAGGCTCCCGTGGGAGCACGGGCCGGGCCGTGGGATTGCACGTCCCTGTGCCCGCAGGTTCCAGGGTGCTGCCCTGCCCTGCAGGAGCGTGGGCACGTCACTGTCTGCCCCAGACACGCCCAGCGCGTGCCCGAGGGTGGTGGGGCCTGCGGGGTGGCGTGGCTGGGCAGTGGCAGCGGCGAGCGGCTCTGCCGTGTCTGCGCAGAACTGCATGGTGATGGCGGAGCAGAGCCAGGTGTGGGTGGGCTCCGAGGACTCAGTCATCTACATCCTCAACGTGCACAGCATGTCCTGCAGCAAGCAGCTCACCGACCACCGCCACAGCGTCACGGGCCTGGTGCTGCAGGATAGCTCGCAGGGGGCCAGGTGCGGGTGCGGGTGTGCACGTGTGTGTGTGTACACATGGGGTGTGGACAGCGCGGGGGGCCAGGTGCATGCTCTGGGGAAGGGAGGGCTGTGGGGTGTGTATGTACCTGCACGTGTGCATTCGTGTGTGTGTGTGCGCGCGCGCAAGCGCGTGCGTGGGGACTGGGTGCAGGATGGCAGGAGGTGGCCGGGGCGCTGCCCGCTCCAGACCTGGCCGTGCCTCCTGCTCCCCTCGGACAGCGCTGTGACCGGCACTGCAGGAACCTGCCTCAGGAGCCACACAGTGGGGCCCGTCCACCCCCTAGAAGGACCCCGGAGACCTTTCCCCGCTCTGTAGCCCAGACCCCTCTGCATGTCTCATGGGAGCGCCCCAAGACAGAGTGGGAACTCAGTGCCTTCTGGTCCCCGCAGCGAGGCGTACTCCTGCAGCGTGGACGGGACAGTCCTGGCCTGGAACGTGCGCTCCCTGCGGGTGACCAGACGCTTCCAGCTACCCTGCGGCGGCCTGTCGTCCATTGTGCCCTACTGGGAACACCTCTGGTGCTGTAAGTGGGGCCGAGCCCAGCAGGGCCCTCTCTGCCCCTCCTGGCAGCCTGCTCTCTGCCTTCCCCCCTGCAGGCCCCTCTCTGCCCCTCCCCTGCAGGCCTGCTCTCCGCCTCACCCCTGCAGGCCCCTCTCTGCCCCTCCCCTGCAGGCCTGCTCTCCACCTCACCCCTGCAGGCCCCTCTCTGCCCCTCCCCTGCAGGCCTGCTCTCCACCTCACCCCTGCAGGCCCTTCTCTGCCCCACCCCTTGCAGGTCTGCTCTCCCCCACTTTTGCAGGCAGCTTCCTGCCCCAGCCCTGCAGGCCCTCTGCTCTGTGCACCCCACCCTGCTCCTTCAGCTCTGGTTCCTTCCTGGCCTCAGCTGCAGCCCTGCCTTCCTCCTGAGCTGCTCTTCACCTGCCCTGGTACGCGGACGCCTACCCTGCGCGGCTGCTGGGATGCCTGTCTCTGTGCGGTGGGTCACAGCTCCCAGGGATGGCGAGCTTAAGGGGGGGGATTGGCGGGGGAGCCTAGCGGCAGGTTCTGTTCCTGGTACTTCTCTGTGCTGTGCTCAGTGGGGTGACAGGGCTGCGTGCTGCGCTGGCCCGTCCAACCCCTCAGACCTGCACTGTCTCTCCTGGCCGCTGCCCCGCACACGGGCTCCCAGCTGGGCCAGGGGACCTCCTGTTTTTGTCTTCTCAGAACGTTAGACCACCTTAGAATGGCGTGTGCTGTGTTCGTTGGGCCTGAGCCCGCGGCCCCCTCCACGCCTGTGTTTGCTGGGTCCAGCACAGCCTGCCCCGTCCCCCCGCAGCCCTCCCACCTCCTGTCCTGCCTTTCTTCCCCAATAGCCCCTCGTTGGCCTTAGATGTGATTAGAAATGCGGTCCTGTTCTCTTTCGGGGGAGGGGCACTCCGACAGTGCTCAGGACTGACTCCTGGCTCTGTGCTCAGGGATCACTCCTGCCAGGCTCAGAAGACCCTTTAGGGTACGGGGATGGAACCCAAGTTGACCACGTGCAAGGCACACACCTGCCCCCACCCCCACTGTTTCTTGGGGCCCTCAGTGCAGGATCCCAGGTACTCGGCCTTGGCGAGGTGGCGTCATGTCGGCCGCCTGCATACGGCTGGCCACACTTGCTTCAAGGGCTCCCCTCGATGTGGGGGGGCCTGCCGAGATCCCACTGTGGGTATCCACACTGTGGCCCCAGAAACAGCAGAGGAGCCCAACGTCTGTGGCTGCCACTGTTCTGAGGAGACACCTCACCCCCTGCCCCGAATCTGCCCTTTAAAGAAGCCCAGGCGGGTGCCCATCCTCGGGGGCAGCCCTGTCTGCTGTGCGCTCCCCGCCCTCCCCGCAGCTATTCCTGCTCTCCCTCCCCCAGGGCCAGAGGCTGGTGACTGTCACAGTGTCTTCTTGGGGGTCACGTGTGGTTGTGTGGTCAGCCAGGGCCTCACCCTTCTGACTGGCCATCAGCACCAGCTTCACTCTCCCTATCCGGCCCTGCCCAGCCCTGCCCGACCTTTCCCATCCCCATCCAGCCCTCCCTGGCCCTTCTCGTCCCTTCCCCTCCCTGCCCCCCGCCCATCCCCGCTGTCCCTGTGCCCGTCTCTGCTCTGTTCTTCGTCTCATGCCGCCTCTCAGTACCGCCCGCTGCTCCCCCACAGAGGGTGCTGGTGGGGTTTGCCAGCGGGGTCACACCCTGGGAGCAGCAGGGACCCCAGCTGCTCCTCTGGGGGCTTCCCTCACACCAGCGCCTGCGTTCGCAGGCACCTCCAGCAGCATCCTGGTCGTGACCGTGAGGGGCCACCTGCGCAAGGAGCTGAGGATCGATGAGACCTTCCGAGAGACCAGCACCTGCTTCCTGGCCTTCCAGCTGCTCCCCGAGGTAGACCCGGCTGGCGTGGCGGGCACCCTGCTGTCCTGGCCCGCGTGCCGGCACCACCCTCACCGTCTTCTCAGCAGGAGCAGCTGTGGGCCGTGTGCTCGGGCTATGCCTGCGTCTACATCTGGAGCCTCCGGGACATGAGCCAGCCCCCCGAGCGCGTCCCCCTGCAGGACTGCACCGAGATCCGGTGTATGATCCGCGTGAAGAAGCAGGTGAGCCATGGGCTGTCCTCGGGCTCGGGCACCCGTCCCTGGGCCGCCACCTCAGACCCTCCTCCTTGCAGATCTGGGTGGGCGGCACAGGGCTCTCGCAGGGCCAGACCAAGGGGAAAATCTACGTGATCGATACGGACAGAAGGACGGTGGACAAGGAGCTGGTGGCGCACGCCGACGCCGTGCAGACGCTGTGCTCGGCCGAGGACAGATACGTGCTGAGCGGCTCTGGCGCACGGGAGGGGAAGATCGCCATCTGGAAGGTGGAGTGAGGAACTGGGGCAGAGACCCCCACCGTGCCCAGCCAGCCCCCTGCGCTGAGTCTGAAACGTTCTGGAATCCACCACCAGGGGCCACACCAGAGCCAGTTACCCCACTGGCTGCACTCCTGCCCCCGTTCACTCAATCACTCCTGCAGCTACTAACAAGGCCAGACACGCTTCATCCCAGGAGGATGGTCACTTTGTGCTTGGCACCAGTGGGACCCAGGGTCCCAGGGACCAGGGGAGGCTTCACAGCCGGGTCCTCACGGCCAGGCAAGGCCTGCCGAGCCAGTGCCGGTCAGCGGCCAACTGCCAGTCACAGGCCAGAGGCCCCGTGGGCCAGCCGGAGGGAGCCCAGCGGCTGTGCCGCAGCGCGCCACAGTGGCGGTGTGGATGCGCGCTCTGTGGATATGTAGATGGTGCTTGATTATTTAACTGGAGATCTTAGCAAAAAACATGTTTGTAATAAAAAAAAAAAAACTTTTGCACAGTTTGACGAGACTGTTGGCATTTCCAGGCTGGGGTACAGCTCAGGGGCTCACATCTTGTCAGGGGAGGCCCTGAGGTGGAGCCCCAGTGTCATGAGGCCCTCAGAGCACGTTTGGAGATAGAGCCCACAGCGGAGAGTAAATGCCTCCCAGTGCCAGGGAAGGCATGGCGGGTGCGTGGGGACAGCTGCCTGGCCTGTCCACGGTGCTGCAGAGTGGGCCGTTCACAGGACATTTCAAGGGGACGATGATGATGTGAAGGGCTCAGAGGAACAGTCACCTGCCTGCCTGGCGAGCAGGAGCTGCAGAGTTCAGTCCAGCTCTTCCCACATGCCCAAGAGGTCCCGGGGTGCAGGAAGAGGGAGTCCTTGGTCATTGCAACCGCGGAGTGCGGAGACAGGGATTCAGCTCAAACCAACTGAGGGCCTGGGGCCAGAGTACAGCGGGAGGGCATCCGCTTTGCCGGCGCCTGCCCCAGGTTCAATCCCTGGCACCACTTACGGTCCCCAGAGCCCACCAGGCGTGATCCTTGAGTAGGGAGCCAGGGGTAAGCCCTGAGCACTGCCGGGTTACCCCAAAAACTAAGGGAAAAAAAGACAGCTATCAGGGAGGCTGAGGCAGTGAGAGCTGTGTCGTCATGGTCCATAACGTGGACGTTGGACATGCTCTGGTGTCGGGGTGGGGGGGGGAGTCACTCCTGAGCAGCGATCTGATTGGCCCTGACTGCCCAGCCGCCCGCACATCGGGGAAAGAGCCGGTGCCGGACTCTTGAGGAGGCCCCTTCCCGCACGAGGCAACCAGAATGGTGTCGTGCTGGGGGCGCAAGACCCGGTTTCCGAGACTGGGGCTGTGCAGGTGGGCCACCTGCTTGTGCTGCGGGGCGCCGTGAAGGTGGGAGCAGCGCCCGTGGCCCCAGGCGGTCAGAGGGCAGGGATGGGCATGGCAGGGGGGCAGCAAGTGGCTAAATTCAGGGGCACCTGCACCAGGCTAGGGACGGTCCCCAGGGCAGCTGCTCCTGGCCACAGATGGAGGCGTGCATCCCGGAAACCTGCACCCGGAGTTGCTGCACCCCGGGCTGGAAGCTAGTGCCTGTGGGGGCGGGGCCTCAGGGCGCTGGTGCCTCTGGGGGGCGGGGCTGGTGCCTCTGGGGGCGGGGCCTCGGGAGATGGTGCCACTGGTGGGCAGGATATCCACCTCTGGGCCTCAAACAGCCCAGAACATTCCAGTCAGCCCTGGCCACCTGCTGGACTTCCTGATGAAAAGGCTGTGCTTCCGTGACATCGTGACATGGGCCCAGCAGTGACAGGTGTGACGGTCGATGCTGGTGGTGCAAGGGATCCAACTTGGGCCTCACACAGGGAGGGTGGCTGCTCCGTTCTTGTGACCCATCTCCCGGTTCCCTGATGAAAAGATGAGGGAGAGCAAACAGGTCTTGGAGACCCGCTCAAAGACCCAGGGCACAGGTTTTAATTGCTGGAGAACCAAGTTTGACCTCAGCATCACATGATCGCCCGAGCACTTCCAGGAGCAACCCCTGAGCACAGAGCCAGCCGAGAGCAACACCTGATTACGGAGCCAGGAGAAGTCCTGAGTAGCACAGGGCATGGCCCCTACTGGGTCCCTCCCCTAAAGAAGCCATCTGCAGGGGGCCGGACAGGGCCTCACAGCGGTCTTCACTTGGTTCATTAATTTGTTTGGGGCTGTGTCTGGCAGTGCTCGGGCCGCTGTTGCCTCTGTGCTCAGAGGTCGCTCAGAAGTCACTCCCAGCAGTGCTCGGGAATCAGGCAGGGGCAGAGACCGACCCTGGCCCCCTGAGCAGAGGGACCTCCCCAAGGATGTTTCAGGGCCATGCTTGCCTGCTCTAGCTGGAGACCAGGGAGTGTCACTGCTTGGCTTACGGGAAGCACGCCTGAGCACTGCTTGGTGTGAGCACTGGGCGATCCAATGGGGCCTGGGTGGGCCGACTGTAGGTGGCCCCTATCAGGCCCCTCACAGGGAAGCCTCCTGAGGGGCATGTTTAACAAGCCCGGGGTATGAGAGCAACAAAGGCTTTCCTGCTTCCTGTCCCTGTGGGGGCCACAGCTGGCGGTGCAAAGGGCTCATTCCTGGTACGGCTCAGGTGGGGGTCCCTCTGAGTTCCAGGACTCAGATGTGGGTTGGCCGCGGGCAAGGCAAGCACCCTGCCTGCTGCACCTGCTCTGGTCCTGTACCTCCTGCATCTGTCTAGCGCGACAGCGGCACAACGGAGACGCAGTCAGAACAGCGGCAGACGCACCGGCTCTGAGTCTCCCTGGTCTGCACGCATATCCAGGGCTCCTGTGTCCAGGACAGCAAGGGTGACGAGGTGATGCCAGATGAGTGAAGTGGACAAGGTTCATGATGGGACTTTCTCCGGATGTCGCTGTCCTGCCATGGGGGCCCGTGGTGAGGAAGATGAGCGACATTCCCCTCTGGGCTCATCCAGGGTGAGCACCCCCAGGCCTTCCCTGGTCGGCTATGGCTGGGACCAGACACCAGGGGGCGCTGCCGGATATCTTTGCAGGGGCAGGACCCAGCCTGCAGGTCTGTGCTGGGATGCAGGCAGGGCCCTGAAGGGGGTGCTAGGTGCCAGGCAGCCAGGATCCAGGCATTGGGTGCGGGAGGTGGGGTTCCAAAGGTGCAGGCCTGCAAGCAGCAGGAGAAACAGACCTCCAGGTGAAGGGCTCACTTGGGGACCAAGTGACGGTGTGCTGCCCCAGCCCAGCCTCCTGGCACCCCCTCATCCCCACTTCTTTCCAGGGCCCTTCCGTGGATGGGAAAAGTCCCAGCCCCTACATCTGTTCTCATTCTCTTTGGGGGGGCCAGCCCCTGCCCAGCTCCCACCCACCTGCACCCCCTGGGGCAGGGCACCTCCATTACCCCCAACAGGCCTCACACTGGCCTCCTGCTGGCTCCCCCAGGCAGAGAGAACCCAGGAGGGGCCAGGGACAGAGCCAGGCTGCCCAGTCTGCAGGTTGAGAGGGTGCCCCCCCTTCCAAAAGCGGTGGGGCGTGGGGAGGACAATCTACCCCGCACCTCTGATTGCACGCAGACCCTATGCCTGCTGTGCCCTTCACCCCCTACGATGCCATAGGGCTAATTCCCGGGGGTGCTCCTCTCCTGTGGGAACCCCCCTGCTCCAGCAGCCCCTAAGGCCATACCAGGACCGGGTCACCGCAGGAAGTACACAGAAAATTCAAGTAATTTATTTAAAAATGGTTGGTTTCATCCTGAAATATATATTTGTGTCTGTACATTTGCTCGGACGGTCACACTGCAGCATGATTCTCCGCCCTCCCAGCTCACTCTGAGGGCGCCGACCCTGCAGCGGGCGGGACCCTCGGGCTCTCCGTGATGGGGGCCCAGCGGAGAAAGGGGGGCCTGGGAGCGGGCACTGGGCAGCGGGACAGTGCATGGCGTGGGGGCAGCAGCTCCCTGCGCCCCCCGCCGTCCCCGCCTTTGCTCCAGTGTCCAATGGTAGGCAGGCGAGAGGTCAGATGCATCCAGGGGGTGCCAGCGGGGGCTCCGAGGTAGGCCTGGTGGCAGGATGGGGACAGGGACGGGGGCGCTGCTCTCCTGAGGCCCCCAGAGGCGGTGGAAGAGGCTCAAAGTGCAAAAACAGAATCAGCTGTTGGTGAGCCTAGGGCTGAGGGCAGGTAGCCCGACCCGACACTCACGGGGGTCTCAGCCAGTCCCCAAAGCTGCCTGCTCCCCGAGACCCAGGGGCACTGCTCCCCAGCTTTGGTGCAAGGCACACGGCCAATCTCACGCGTGCCTAAAACAGGAGCTGCCAGGCTCCAGAAGAAAATCTGTCGAAAGGTCAAGAAAACTAGTCTCTGCAGACAGCACCCCAAAAAGTGTGGGCGCTAGTCACGCGCGGCGGGCAACGGCCCGGGAAGGGCCCTGAGGCTCATGCGGGGGGGCGGGCTTACAAGAGGGCAGACTCGGGCTCTGCCCCACGGCCGCCCTGCAGACCTGGCTCACAACGGAAAAACATGCAGAAGGAGACCCGCCAATAAGAGGCCTGAAGTGAAAAGATCTTTCTCAAAAAAAAAAAAATTCAAATTGATTAATTGCAGAAAAAGTAATTAGTGTGGTTCTTCTGCCTACTGCTGGAGGGGGGGGCGCCGGGAGACAGGCGGGGAGGCCTGCGCGCGCCCCCTGCCCCGCCTCTCCCTGTGCAGCTCCTGCTTTGCGCCCCTCGCCTGCGAACCCCTGGCGCTCACACCATGGACTCCGTCTCCACCAGCCCTGCCCGGGCTGCGCCCTCCTTGCCGGCCAGCCGCAGCACCATGGGCTTCTCGCCACTGCTGTCGCCCCCCGCTAGGCCAGAGAGGCCCTTCTGCTCGTCCTTGGTCTCTTCCGACGTGTCGGGGTAAATCACAAGGAACGTGGCTGTGAGGAAGCCCAGGAAGGAGCCCACGGAGGCCACCAAGGGGATGACACGCACGGTCCCCACGGCGTCCACCACGCCTCCAAGGGCCGAGGCTACGAGGATCTGCGAGATGTAGACTTGGCAGGAGAGGATGGCGCAGTCAATGCCGAAGCCACGCTTGGAGTTCCCAGGGCTGTGGTGCACGTACTGCAGGGGAAGACGACGGGCGGCAACATGAGGGGCGGCAAAGGTGGCGGCAGCGTCTGAGCCCTTGCGGCCAAGCCCTCTGTGATGCACCGCGCCCTGCCCACCACGCGGAGCCCCGCCCCCCAACCCCGCCCCTGCTGAATTCCCCCCTCCCAATGGCCCCGCCCACATTGAGCCACACCTCTTAGGTCTCCTCCAGCTGAACCCCCACCCACCAATCGGAGCCACGCCTCCCGGGCCCCGCCCCTGCTCAGCCCCCACCCACCACGTAGAGCCCGCCCCCAGGATAGACACGTGCTGGGTCACGAATCTGGAAGCGCTCCGTGTCCCACCACCACTGCTCAGAAGGGCCCTAGGCACAGGACACAGGCCAGTAACTTCCTAACCTCCCAACCCGCCAATAAACCAGACGGGTTTCGGGGTCTTGGTGACAAAGGAGAGTCCGGAGCTAAGTGGGGAGCCCCAGGGCAGAGTCCAGGGTCAGGCGTCCCTGCAGCCTGCTGGCCCGGTGCCCTCCCACATGCGCAGGGCCAACAGCCACCATGGCCCAGGGGCGGGCGGGAGGATCCGCAGAGCACACACCTGGGCACTGTCTGCTCGTCCCTGGGGGCTCCTGCCCACCAGGACAACAGGTTCCAGCCTCGGGAGGGGCAGTGAGCCTCTGGGCAGCGCCAGGGGCAGCAGCAAGAGCTGGTGGCCAGTCCTGACCTGCAGGTGCTCCCCGCCTGCCCGGAGCCCATCCCACCCGCCCATACGCACCTCCTTGATGTCGTGGTACTGTCCCAGCAGGGCGTAGGGGCAGTAGGAGATGCTCATGGACACAATGCCCATGGTGCTGATCATGACCATGGCCACGTAGACGTTGGCGAACATGGCCATGACGGCTGTGCCGATGGAGAAGCCCAGGGTGCCCAGCACGTAGATGACGCGGATGCTCAGCTCGTAGTTGTCCAGGTACTTCTGCAGCAGCGCTGGGGGGATGAGGCCAGTGGGCATACCCAGGGCCTTGGCCACCTGCTCGCCACCTCCACATACCGGCCCTGCATGTGCCGTGGCTTGCTAGCACCCCCCACCATGGCTTCCGGGGCCAGCAGTGCACTGCACCCTTCCTGGCCCGGGGCCAGTCCAGCCTGCGGAAGCTGGGCCTTCCCCGGAGCCCTCGTAGCCATTCCTAGTGTGGACAGCTGAGCACTGGCCCTCCCTGGCCAGTGGCCGAGCCGGAGATCTTCTCCTATCATGGCATCTGCCCACACCACCTGACCGCCCTCCTGGCTAGACCGCTGTGTGGGTGCCCACCTCTACCCCATCCACGGGGTCAGTCAGGTCAGTCAGGTCCATGCTAGCCCCGAGGCTCGACTGGGAGATGTCGGGGTCCCTCGTGTCTGTCCCCACAAGTTCGCCCACTGGGTCAGGCCCACTTACCCGAGCAGATGGCTCCGGTGGCCGCATAGATGACCAGGCCCCAGCAGCCCATCTTGACCCCGTCATTGTAGGCTTGCCAAGCAGTGGAGTTGGAGGGTGCCTGTTGCAGAAGCAAACGAGTTCAGGAGGATGGGGTGGGGGGCACTGGCCCCGGAAGGGCGGGCTCCATGGCACCGCCTGCGAGCTGCGAGGGGTGGCTCACCTTGGGGTCCCCCTCGAAGATGACCTGGCCCATGAAGTCGGTGTAGAACACGGCCTCGGCGATGACGGAGAACCAGGTGAGCAGGTGGCAGAGGCACAGGCGCGTCAGCTCGCGTGGCATCTTCAGCATGGACAGCCACAGCAGCCGCACCGTCGTCTCGCCCTCGCCCTCCTCGCTCTCCGTGTCGCCACTGGATGTGGTGGCGCCACTCTGGTGCCGGCGGCGGCAGCGCTGGCGCTGGCGCTTCTGCAGGTCGTAGAGGTCGCTCATGCTGCGAGACGGCTTGATGAGCACCACGGCGTTGGCCCGCCGGAAGCGGTAGCGGTGTGAGCCGAGCTTGCCGTAGTAGGAGAAGGTGCTGGACGCCTGGCGGCGGAAGGCGTGCCGGCGCCGCCGCATGGAGCCTGGTGCAGCCGTGGGCTTGGCGTCGATGCGCGCATAGTCCCCTAGGCCGTCCCAGGCCGGGGTGCCGCCCCCATTGGGCACCTTGGCGTCATCCGGGTGGCCCTCCAGCAGCGTCTCGTCCTCTGTGGCGCTGTCCCCGGGAGGGGGTCGCCGGCGGGGCGGCCGGGCCAGGGCCAGCTCCCGGCTGGTGCTACGGGGTGTGCCGGGGCGGGAGGCGTCATGGAAGATGGACGGCTCGATGCCGTGCAGGAAGAGCGGCTCGGGCTCCAGGGCCAGCGCCGCGTCCGGCACGTGTAGCACCGAGTCGCTCTTGCTGCGCACCAGGTCGGTGTCCGAGAAGTCCAGGCCCAGCTCGTGCTCTGACTGCACCTCATCAGGGAAGGGCGCGGGCAGGCGCGGGGTAGCCGGGCCTTCGGGCTCGGCTCGGCGCTCCTGCGGGGGGCTGTACTGCTCCTCTTCGATGCTGAACAGGTGCAGGGTCACCGACACAGAGAACACGATGGCCGCGAAGAAGAACAACACCTGGTTCTGCGTCCGGAACCAGGCGCCAAGGAAGGTCTGCGTCCAGTCCAGGCCGCCCAGCACGTAGCCAATGGCCCCCCCGAGGCCTGCGGGTGGGAGGGAGGGCTCAGAGCGGGGGCGGGGGTGGGGAGCAGGACCCCCCTGACTCGGTGGGCCGGGGCGCGGGCTCACCGGCCGAGAAGGCGTGGATGTTCAGCGCCATGTCCTGCTCCTCACTGTCCACCACGTCCAGCAGGTATGCGCGGATGGGCCCCTCAGTGGCATCGGCGTTGAAGTCCATGACCACCACCCCCAGCACAGTGAGGACGATGCCGATGGGCTGCTGGTTGGGGGCATCACCGAGGGCCAGGCCTGGTGAGCACAGTGAGGGTCAGGGGAGACGCCCGTGCATCCCAGGGGTTCTCCTCCACTCCACCCAAAGGACTGGGGATCCCGCCTGCAGTCTCTGCCCGCAGGGACTCAACACGCGTCCAGGGCCAACACAGAGCAAGAGGACAAGCACCCAGGCCAGAGGAGGCCACGCTGGGCAGGTACCTGCAGCCCGTGCTCCCTCAGGCCAGGCCTCCACAGCCCCAGGTCTGGGGGCTGCCACCCACCGGGACAAAGCTGGACCAAATGACGTCACCTCTGGGTCAGTGGGAATGGCCTGCAGGGAGCAGGGACAGGAGCCCTCCCCAGGAGGCCCTCACGGGCAGGCTTTGTTCCCAGCCTGCTGACGGGCACCGTCGGGGCAAACACAGGTGTCCCACGAGAACTCTGCTATTCCCAACACCCCAAACACAGAACAAACATGAGAAGTGGCAGCAGCGGGTGCTGGGCGTGGGGGTGTTTCAATACGGAGCCTGAGAAGACGGGCAGAGCGAGGGGACGCCCGGCAGGACGCGGGGAACAGGCAGGAAGGCACAGCCACAACAGGAAGCGTTTCCCTGTGAATAGGGTCCTGCGCAGTTCCCACAGGGGCTGGCGGCGCACCAAGCAAGACCCCGAGCCGGGGCCGCGCCAGGCAGCAACTCAGCAGGCCCCCCTCACCGAGCGGAAAGCTACCCCCACCGGGACGTCTCGGGGTCACTCACCGATGGCAGAACCGTTCAGGAAAAGCGCGACGCCAAACAGCACGCCCACACACAGAGCGAGGATGAAGGGCCGCCGGCGGCCCCAGCGCAGCGTGCAGCGGTCACTGGCGGAACCGATGAGCGGCGTGAAGATGAGGCCGAGAATGGGGCTCAGGAACCACGTCAGGCTGTAGTACTGCTCCGGGAGGCCTGCGGGGACACAGTGTCAGCCAGCAGCACGCACAGGCACACACACACACACACACACACACACACACACACACACACACACACACACTCACAGACACACAGACACATGCACAGGCACACACACACTCAGACTCGTAGTCACACACACGCACAGGCGCACGCACATACACACAGATACATGCATGGGCACACACGCACACACAGACACACACATGGGCTCACTCAGACACACGCACGGGCACATGGACACAAAGGCACACATTTACACACACAAACACATGGAAACACACACATATAAACATAAGTGCAGACAGGCACACTCCCAGATATACACGTACATAGACACAAATGCAGAAAGGAACAGTCACACATGTGCAGATGAGCACACAGACATGCACCCTCACAGCTGCTATCAGACGCCCCCTGAGGTCAGCTGACACCGGGGCCAGTGCTGGGGGCAGTGGAGTGTGGGTGCCTGGCCTACCTGCTGGCACTGAGCAGGGCCCAGGTCTCGGGACAGCTCAGTACCACCCTGGGCACACCAGGCACTGAGCCAGGTAGGCCACAAATAGCCCCCCCACCCCCAAGGACACCATGGCCCATGGCAGTCATGCTGGAGCCAGTGGAAACCCAGGGCCAGGGAGGCTGGGACAGCTGTGGCCACGCTGAGGCGGGGCTACCTCATCTGCAGCGGCACAAGCGCGGCAGCCCCTGTGCCACACGGGGTGGGCAACAGTCGGGACGGCTCCAGGGGCGGCTGCCACCCGTGCACCAAGCCCTGCGTTCTGCGCCAATGCCAACTGCACTTTCTGGATCCCAGGTGCCGGGCCCCAGGCATGGGCAGTGCGGGCAGCTCCCCCCTCCCAGGCGGGCCGGCCCTGCCCTCAGCAGAGGAAGCAGGAGCTCGCAAGCGGGTTCCGGGAGTGGAGCGAACACATCAGTTCCTCATCCGTCACCCCAGCCTGCCTGCAGGCCACAGCCGGGCCTACACAGCAGGGCACCCGGGAGAGCCCCCAAGGGACGCCCAGACAGAGCCAGGAAGGGCCACGTGTGGTTTCAGGGAGCACCACCAGGTGCACAAGCATGCAGTGCTCACATGCATGCACACACATGCATTCACAGGTGCAAACACGCACATAGTGAGGACGCACACACACTTGCGCTCAAACAGGCACGCACGTGCAGCACACACACTCGCGCACACACACTTGCACACAGAAGTGCTCTGCTGCCTTCCTAGGGTCCACCTTCCCCTTGGAATCCTAGAGAACTCCGGGGGCCCGGCGCACCTGGTGCATTTCCAGGGAGCACGGCTCCCTGTGGGGTGACCGGGCAGCCGCACGCTGGGCCCAGACCCTGGAACACACCGCTCCCGAGCTCAGGCCAAGATCGGCTGCAGACCTCCAGGCTGCCAGCCCTGGGTCCCCTTTCAGCACCCTGCACCCGCCCCAGGAGGGCAGAGGTGCCTCCCGCCTGGCATGCTGGGTGCCCTCACATGTGCACACACACAGGACACACGTGGCACAGCCTCCCCTCCCCCAGCCAGCCCTGCACTGAACACGTGCGTGGGACCCCGTTCCTATCCCCGTGCCTCCTACCCACGCAGTCAGGGCAACTCTGGGTGTGGGCACGGTCACTGGTGAGGACATGGAAGGGTAGTGCCTGACCAGGCAGATGCTGCCTCGTGCCCACACCCTGGGAAGGGGTGACATCAGAGCCCAGGGCGGCCCCCAAGGCGGAGAGGACACTTGGGATCTGGGGCTCCTGCCGGACAGACGCCACCAAGGCTGCTGCTATCCTCTGGCAGGGGCCAAGGTCACAGAGGAGTGGACAGCTGAGAAGTGACTGCCAGGGCAAATGACTTCCACACGGCCATGCTTGGTACCATGTGTCCGGCCTCGTCAGCTGACCAACTGCAGCCCAGGAAGCTCAGGGGAGGGGGTGTTGGACTCTGCAGCCTGCAGCCCCCACCTGTCCAAGCAGGGGGGCAGGAAGCTCCCGTGGCCCCCGGGAGGCTCATTGGGGCCCCTAGAGGCTCAGGATGGAGCTGCTGTCCAGTCACCAGGGGCGAGTTTGGGCATCTGTGTCCAAGGTCCCCAGAGAAGTGACACAGAGTGTAACCCCCGGTCACCACAACAGCCAGGAACGGGGAACAAGGGGAACCCGCCACCCCTGGTCCCGTGGAACCCAGAAACCAGCTGCCTCCAGGGACAGAAGGCGTGGGGGGGGTGCCGGGCCCGGCCCCGTGACGGCACCAGAGCTGCTTCGCTCAGCACAGAGCACGGGGCGGGGGCCTCTGCCCAGCACAGCACCCTCGGGGCTGGAGCCTGGGACTGGGGGCCGCCCCTCCTGCCGTGCCACCAGCCCAGCCCCAGGCCACCATTCCGCCAGCCCAGACACTCCCCTGGGCCACCACGAGAGCCAGGTCAGGTCCGGAGCCTGCCCCAGTGGTGCCCCCTACGTGGCCCCCAGCCTGGTCCTTTGCGCGCTCTCGGGGAGTCCTTCCCTCCCCCTCACCCCCCGGCCCAGAGCGGGAATGGCCATCCCCCGCGGGACAAGGACAGCCGAGACCTCGGCAGGGGCACTGCTCCAGAGCAGCCAGCCCCCCAGAGAGGGGCAGGGGCCACTGGTCACGACGGCGCCCAGAGCCGGGGCCCCAGCACTGGGGAGGTCTTGGCACCAGGCGAAGCTGCTTCCCCTCGCGCCCTCCGAGGCAGGGCGGCCAGGCTGGCGGTGCTGGCTCGCGGGCCGCGCGTTTCCCAGCCGTAAATACGGTTTGTTTTCTTCCAGCGACAGCCGGACAACAATGGTGGGAGCCTCAGCCACAGGAAACGTGCTGGTGTCACGCCGGCGGGGGCGGGGGGAGGTCATGGGCCACGCGGCCCTGCCGTCACGCCGTGGCTCCCGTCCAGCCCCGCGTCTCTGGGCCCGGACAAAGGGCCCTGGCTGGGAATTGGGCTCACACGCTCGTGCTCAGACAAAGCGTCCGCAGCCAGACGGCTCAGCCCGAGGCTCCTCCCGTGAGAACCGGGCTGCGAGGACCCTCACATCCAGCGCAGGAAACAGTCCCTCAGGGACGCCAGGCTCCAGCCTAAGGACGGGCACGAAGCCGCAGGGAACATTCCAGAACCTGCCCCCTAGGGAGACTCATGTCAGAGAGAGGAGGACAGGGCAGTGTGGGGCCTGGGGTAGGAGGCAGCACTGCGGATGGGGGTCAAGGCCATGGCCTCCTCACGCATCACAGGACTGTCTCTGGCCACTGCAGGTGTCCACCTTGCTGCTGTGAAGGACAGGCGGGAGGGTCGCAACCTGCGCACAGAGCCACGAGAGCCGAAGGCCTCCAGACCACGCAGCCCCTGGGGACCACAGTGCGGCATGCGGAGTGCCCATCGGGAAGGGTGTCTCCTGGTCGGCCCCGGCCCACCTGCTATCACCCACCGCCTGGCCCTGGCGCTCCCAACAAGCTGCTGCCACAGTCTCCTTGCCAGAACAGCACGCGCACAACCAAAAATGAAACGTCCCCACGATGCTGCCCCTGCCCCGTGCCCAGCGGCCCCTCAAGGCCATCGGCTCCACCCATCTCTGGCCAAAGGGCGGCCAGGGGTGATCCATCCCCAGAGGCAGGGCTCCCCAGGGCTCCCAGCACCTCAGGGAGCAATGCTGAGACACAGGCGGTGCAGGTGCCAGACACGTGGCCCAACCTGAGGGGCGACAGTGGGCAGAGCAGCCGAGCCCCGCAATCCCGAGCCCCAGCCAAGAGGCAGAGCCTGACCCCACTCAGGGTGCCCACTCTCAGGTGGCCTCTGCCACAGGAGATGACGGGCAGGGACACGCCCCAGCTCCTGGCTTGGTGGCAGTGACGGGGTTCAGGGCCCCACCTCCTCCTGCCAGAGCCGAGATCCTCACAGCCCACCTAAGGGGAAGCCAGGCAGGCCCTGAGATCCCACGGAAGGTCAGGTCTGCTTCTGCAAGGCCACAGGAGGGGGGGAGGGAGGGAGAGAGAAGGGGTGAGAGGAGGAAGGCGGAGGAAGGGGAGGAGAGAAGAAAGAGGAAGGGAGGGGAAAGGGGAAGAGGGGAGAAAAGAGGAAGGGGAGTAGAGAAGGGGAAGAGAGAAGAGATGGGCCGGGAGGGAATGAGAGAGGGGAGGAGGGAGAGAGCAAGGCAGGACCAGGAGGAGGAGGGGCTGGCTCCAGCAGGGACAGGAGGGCCCAGCCCCAGGTCAGTACCCAGAGGTCCTGGCCGGACACATGGGCCAGAGAACGTGGAGGTGGGTGCTGGGCGCTGAGGGGCCTGTGGTGCAACGTGGGCCGTGCCCGTGATGCCCACTCTCTCAGACTTCCTGGCTGGAGCCATGGGGCCAGTGGTCTGCAGGAGGCAGCGGGGAGCCAGCCGGGCCTCGGGGCACTCCCCTGGGCCTCCCTCAGCCCAGACTGCATGGCCCCCAACCCCAACTATGCTGGCATGGGGACTGTCTCTGAATTCCAATGTCAGTGCACCCAAGGGTGCAGGTAGCCCAGTCTTGGAGCAGAGGCATACTGGAGGGGGCTGGTGGCAGTGGGGGTCCGGGGCTGAAGGTGAGGGGGCCTTCAGACACTAACCAACACCTGGAACCCCAATGTGGGACAGGCCCTCGGTGCCTGGGGACAGGTGCAGGGCACAGCCACTGAAGCAGAGAGGCACGGGAACCCTAGGTACAGGGCATGGGAGCCCCAGGTACAGAGGGGCATGGAGCGTGGGGGACCCCAGGTATGGGGGTGCAGGGGCATAGGGACCTCAGGTATGGAGGGTATGTGTGGGCACGAGAACACAGTGACCCTGAACTATAGGGAGTGCCATGTGAGGAGCATTCTAGAAACCCAGCGTGGTGGGCCTCAGGTGCATGCCTGCCCCCTGATGGGGGTGTCCACCCATACCCAAGGCTGAAGAAGCTGCTAGCATCTCAGGCCCCAGACCAGGTCATGTCCAAGGCAGGTGCTGGCCCAGCCCCAGGTGGGACCATGCCCACCGACGACCCCATCCCGAGAGACCACTCCCGGATAGCCCCGCCCACAGATGGCCCCACCCCGTGGCCACGCCCACCAATGCACGCTCCGGACGCACACACGCACGCACGCACGCACGCACGCACGCACGCGGGCTCCGGACACGGGCGGCTTCGGACCTGCAGCGCTGCGCGGGCGGGAAGGTCCTCAAGGCGGCCCGAGTTCCCGAGAAGCCCCGTCTCGGACCCACGCGCGCGTCCCAGCCCCGCACTCACCGATCTGCAGCAGGATGGGCGTGACCAGGGCCGTCTCCATGGCGTAGCAGAACTCCCGGCCAAACATCACGGCGCCGTGCATCACCCAGAGCCGCACGGGGATACGGTCGATGGAGCCCTCGCTGGCCGCGTCCTCGCGGGCCTCGGCGCCCGCAGCCTTGTGCACGGGCAGGCCCACGGGCAGCTCATGCACGTGCATGGACTCGGAGTCGGCATTCTGCGGGGCCATTCTCATCACCGGCCGCCCCGGCACACGACGCTCCTCGGCCTCGGCGCTCCCGCCTCTCGCACGCACGGGCCCGGCACGAGGCCCACACCTCTAGCACGGCAGAACGAGGCGGTTCTGGTTGGGCTGTGAGCATGTGGTGCTGGTTACTGAGCGTCAGAGTTAAAAATCCATGAGTGCCATTCAGTTAATACCAGTTTCATCATTACTACTGAGCAGGTGCGGAAGCAGCGGCTCTGGCTACACAGAGGCGGGAAGGTGACACCAAGAGGGGGTCCACGGTTGCTCCCCATCGAGTGACTGGTGGGTCTGTGTGAGGAAAACAAGCAGCAGAGTCAGGGGTGGCCACCAGCCCCCACCCAACCCGGGCTAAAGAAAGGGGATGGGGAGGAGAGAGGTACCGAGGGGTACTTGGTCCCCGCAGTCGTCCTGGGTCACGGGCGGGGGGCAGGTAGGGGGGCAGGCAGGAAAGGTGAAGGCTGGACACGAGGCTGCATTCACGTGCCCCCAGACAGCTCTGGCAGGGACAGAGGCACAGCCCCTCTCTGGAAAAACCACCCCAGGCCAGACTTCAGAGGCCCCTTCTTGGGGCTCAGAGACACCCCCCCCCCCGGCCCCCTGAGTCCTGTGGCCTTCCTGGACTGGCTGTGGTGGCCAGGTCACAAGTCCCCACCTGGATGCACACAGGAAGCCAGAGGGCACTGTGGAGCTCAGAGCACCCCGCGCCCCGAGGGCGGGCCCCGCAGTCAGCGCTGTGACTCGTCCTGCCCAGGAGCCCGCGGGGAGCCGGCAACCAAGTCCCACTCCCCAAGAGCGGACCCGGAGATGCTCCACAGAAAGGCCCCAAGACCTGGAGGAGCCCCCAAGGCTGTGGAGGGCCCTGCTGCAGCTCCACCTCCCTGGGTGACCCTGAGACCTCGAAGCCCAGCCGTAGGTGACAGCAGCGGCCCGTCAGCCTTGGGAGCTGGCTCCTCTGTAATGGATGGCAAGGGTGGACAGCAAGGGTCCTGGGGCCTTACATCAGCCTTCCCCCACCCCACAGCCACTTCCGGGGGAGACATGCCCTCAGCTGTGGGCACATCCACCCCCCTCGGTCACCGCTGGAGCGCCTGTGGACGCGTACACATGTGCGTGCATGTGCATTTATGTGAATGTATGCATGTGTGCCACTGCGTGTGCATGAGTGCAGGCATTTGGAGAGCCTGGGAGGGGACAGCTGGCAGGGACGGTTTCTGCCAGAACCTGAGGGGTCTGGCCTCGTCCTAGCTGCCACAGCACTGGCTCTTTCCGGTCGTCTGATGGTGCGACTGACACACACCGTGGGGTGGGGGTGGGGGTGCTGCCAGCCTTCCAAAGGTCACGGTGTCGAAAGGGAAGCGTCTTCTCCGGGAGGGCGAGGGTCTGGGATGCTGTGCAGTCAGCCCAGAAAGGGGCAGTACCCGGCGGGACTCGGGTGCCCCCCACTCCCGGGAAGTGTCTGTTGTTCCCTTCTGAAAAGGCAAAAACTGTTCTGGACAAATCCAGGCGCCGCGCCCAGGTCAGGGGGTCCCTAGGGAGTGAGTGCGAGCCCAGGGCTGACGGAGTGGGGACCGCTGTGCTCACACCCCCATTCGTCTTCACTCCGAGTGAACATCCGTAACCTGGCAGAAGCAGAGATGGCAGGTGAATGGGGCAGACGTCTGAGAAGGCGGGCTGCAGGCCAGGAGGACTGGGGGGCAGTGCGGGGGGCACTGCCCAGAAGCTGCAAGGACACCACGGCCTCCCAGTGTCCACTCAGCCAGGGCATTTGAAGCCAGAGGCTGGCCCGAGGGGGCACCCATCTCAGCGCGGCACTGCCCACTGAGGCTGGCCTTGGGGAGGGAGTGAGGAGGAGGGCATGCGGCGGCGGGTTCAGGCGGCCAGGCCCTCCCCAGCTCCCATCAGGGGCTGCCCGGGGCGGGGGGAGGCCTGGCTCCGTCAGGACACGAGAGGCTGCCGGCGGGTTACCTGTTATCCGAGTCGTGCAGGCATGGACACAGCCACGTCCCTCCTCCAGCCAGGCAGGGCCGCACGAGCTACTCGGCGGGCGGCCCTCTCATCTACGGACGGAAAGCAGCCAGTCAGCACCGCCGGCAACGGGCAGAGCTGCTCCGGCACGGCCCAGGGGCCCCCTTGGGCCTCCCGGTGATGGCTCTGGGGCCAGGTCCGCGAGACAAGGGTCAGATGGGAATGCCCGCCAGAGCCAGGAACGGTGAGCACAGGAGCCAGAGCCTGCGGCGGCTGCGTGTGGGATGCAAGGGGTGGGGGTCCCTTTGCCCTGGGGGTCTGCTCACAGGGAGGGGTAGGCTGGCAGGGACCCCCGGGCCCGGCACCCTGCACTCAGCCGGCCGGTGGCTCCCTGTCCCGGGAAGGCTCTGTGCGGGCCCCGGGGCTCCGCTCACTCCTCTGCGCACTTACTCGCAGGCCCTCATCCTCTCCCCTGCTGATGCTGCGCTCACAGTACATGCCCAGCCGGTGCAGGGGACAGGGCCCCGTCCAAACTGACCACCTCGGCCTTTAGCTGAGTGAGGAGAGACTCCAGATAAACTACCCGCATGCTGACCCTGTCCACCCTCTCGCTGCCCCCCAAAACCTCCTGCAGGAGGCCGCTGCATGGGGTCACTAAGAGGGCACTGAGAGGAGCAGGCGCTTGCAGGGGTGAAGCCACGGCTCCCCACCCCGCATCATTAGGCAAGCACCCCAACTCCTGCATGTCCTCAGTCGGGGTCCCACCGCATAAACATGCTCCAGAACATGACGCAGGGCCTAGCAGGAGCCCTGGCCCAGGGGTAAGGCCCAAGAACCCCCAATCTTCACACTCGGGGCCCAGCGGGCGGCCCTGGCCTGGGGTGAGGCCCGGGAAGCTCCGCTCACAGCACAGACCGTGTCCCCAGGCTCCGAGGATGCGAGGATGCATCCCACGGATCCCTCCTAGCGGGAAGGACCCTCCCTCCCCCCACAGCAGAATGTGCTGAGGGCCAGAGGGGTCTGAGCCTCTCTGGAGCCTGTCCCCCGCCTAGGCCGGGCTTCCAGAGTGACAGCACTCTGGTCAGGATTTGAGATTTACCGAGATAAGTGAAACCACAATTGTCCCAATCAACGACTTCCTCTATTGTCCTGTTTCTAATTTAAGGGTGGCCCAGGCCAGAACACGTGACTTCCGGCCATTCGCCATGTGGGAAAGCTGCTGGAAGCGGACATCCCAAAGGGCACTGCAGAGCGTCCACCTCAGCTCGGCTGCACACCGCAGCCGACCCCTTTCCCCCCTGCGAGATGGAAAGGGGTCCCACAGGCCCCCGCAGATGCTGCCTAGGGACATGCCAGGGGCAATGGTGCTCACAGCCTCCCCATCTCAAGACACATGCCAGCACTGCGGCCTCTGGCCTCTCTCTGCAGGGAGGAGCCACCGCCAAGGCCATGCCGCAGGGGACCCGGAGCAGAACAAGGTGTCAAACCCTGTCAGCAAGTTCAGGGGTGCAGACAAGGAGGAAGAGCTCTGGCAAATGCTGACCTTGCAGAGGGCAGGGGGAAGCCCATTTCCGGTGTTACCAACAGACAAGCGGGGCAGGCTGTGGCCAGACACGAGACTCCAGATGCAGAGCAGGAGTCACCGCTCTGCACATAAGCACTGTGGCAGGGGCAGCCGAGGGGCACTGGGAGTGGTCTCTCTAGGTGTCAGATCCCAGGACACAGGACCGAGACACAGCCTGGGCCGTGGGGCTGCCACAGGCACCGCGTGGTGCTCCTCACACACGGACTCATCACTGCGGGGTGTTCCCCACAGACGGGCACATTAGCCACCGTGGGGTGTTCCTCACAGACAGACACAGCACAGCAAGGTGTTCCTCACACATGCACCACACTTGTCACTGCTGGGTGTTCCTTACACCAGACACACCGCGGCGGATTGCGGTTGCTCCTCACACACCGGCACCTTCTCCACAGCCTCCCACGGAGTCAGTAACCACCTTCCCCGCCAAGAGGGACAGGAGAGGACCTGCTGCTCTCCACAGCCTGCTGGAGCAAATACTCCATTTCTCTCCTGGCCTGGCTACATCCCCCCTGCTGCTCCCCAAGAGGGCTGCACTCCCAAGGTCAAAGGTCCTCTAGGCTCCCAGCTGAAAGCACCTCGGATATCTTGCAGGCTCATTCAACAGTCGCTGACTTCTCAGGCCTCAGTGCTGCCCTTTGGTATAGGGTCACAGTCCACGGTCTGCACTCAGCACCAAAACACAGCCAGAACCAGTCAGAATACAGCCAGGACAGAGTGAGAAAACAACCAGAACACAGTCAGAACACAACTGAAAACAGCACCACATAGCAGGAAGCCAGGCACAAACTGCAGAGCACCGCCAGAACACAGCTGCAAAAAGCCTGGGCCAGAGAGTGAGGGGGTAGTCAGAACACAGTCCTAAACAGTCGCAAAACAGTCAGGGCACAGCCCCAGACCACCACGACATGGATGGAATACAGTCAAAATGCAGTCCAAAACAGTGGGAGAACAGAGCCCCAACAGCCCGGACAGCCAGGACAAAGGAAAATGCTAGCAAGGAGCACGGCTGGTACGCAGCCTGAGTATAGTCAGAGACAGCCAGAAGCACAGCCAGCATACACCTGGAAAAAAGTCAGAACGAGGGGCTGGAGTGATAGCACAGCGGGGAGGACGTTTGCCTTGCACGCGGCCGACTCGGGTTTGATTCCCAGCATCCCATATGGTCCCCTGAGCACCGCCAGGGTTGATTCCTGAGTGCATGAGCCAGGAGTGACCCCTGTGCATCGCTGGGTGTGACCCAAAAAGCAAAAAAAAAAAAGTCAGAACGAACCAGAACACAACCGAACCACAGCAGAACAACTGAGAGCCCGGCAGACAGAGCTGGCACACAGCAGGAGACACAGCTGGATCCCAGTGAGAGCCACACCGGAACAGCCCAAACACAGTCAGAACAAACTGGAATACAGCCAAAACTACAGCCAGGATACAGCCCTAAATGGCTAGAATTCAGCCAAACATACCCCAGACGTCAAGGGAACAGAGAGAGCCCGATCACAGCCAGAACACAGTTGGGGGTAAAAAAAACCCAACCAAACCCATCAGGAAACGGCTCAAACCTAACAGAAAACACTGAAAACAGAGATGAGCCTCTCGGGTATGCGGTGGAAACACCTACCGCACACCGGTGGGCAGAGAGCCCAGGACTCCAGGCACCTAGCAGAGAGGACAGCGTGCGCTGGACTGCAGCGGGGACCACCGCCCATCCCCCTGCCCAGGACACAGGCTCCTCCAGAGCCCAAGGGGACACGGGAGGTGCAAAGGCTCAGGGCCCCGCAAGGCCCTCTGCAAGAACCCGGCCAGCAAAGCCTTGCCCTAAAGCCAGACAGTGCGAAACTGCAGGGGCACCTCCAAGCCACCACACTCCTCCCAGCCTGCTGATGGCCACAACAGCCGTGCACACCTCCACATGCACCACAGTCACACGCCTCCACACACAGCACTCACACTTCCACACACACCAGTCACACACCTCCACACACAGCAGTCATACACACACAACAGTCACACATTTACACATACTCCACTCACCTCCCCACCCACCAGTCACACACCTCCACACCCACCAGTCACACACCTCCATACCCACCAGTCACACATCTCCACACCCACCAGTCACACACCTCCCCACACACCAGTCACACACCTCCACACACACCAGTCATACACACACAAGTCACACATTTACACACACTCCACTTACCTCCCCACTCACCAGTCACACACCTCCCCACACACCAGTCACACACCTCCACACCCACCAGTCACACACCTCCATACCCACCAGTCACACACCTCCACACCCACCAGTCACACACCTCCACACCCACCAGTCACACACCTCCACACCCACCAGTCACACACCTCCATACCCACCAGTCACACATCTCCACACCCACCAGTCACACACCTCCCCACACACCAGTCACACACCTCCACACACACCAGTCATACACACAAGTCACACATTTACACACACTCCACTCACCTCCCCACTCACCAGTCACACACCTCCCCACACACCAGTCACACACCTCCATACCCACCAGTCACACACCTCCACACCCACCAGTCACACACCTCCACACCCACCAGTCACACACTTCCATACCCACCAGTCACACATCTCCACACCCACCAGTCACACACCTCCCCACACACCAGTCACACACCTCCCCACATACCAGTCACACACTTCCACATACACCAGTCACACACTTCCCCACACACATCACACACCTCCCCATACACCAGTCACAGACCTCCACACACACACCAGTCACACACCTCTACACATACCAGTCACACATTTCCACACACACCACACACTTTCACACATACCAACCAGTCACACACCTCCAACACACCAGTCACATACTTCCACATAGCAGTCACACACATCTCTACACACACCACCCTCATGGGCACAGCTCCACACTCGACACCCACACAGGCACACCTCCCATGCTCAGTGCCTGTAAGGATGCCCACACACCTCCACATGTCCAGGCAGTGGCTCAACAACTGACAGTGACCAGGAAGCACTGACCAGGGGACCCTCCAACTGGGACAACTATTCAGACATACTGAAAATGTTTGGGAAGATGAGCACGTTCAGGAGGACAATGTGGTGACCGCCCAGCAGCGAGCCCTTCACGCTGCGGACACGCATGCGCAAAGTGGTCACGACAGGGCTGAGGGTGGCAGGTCTGTTCACCAGGAAAGTCGGGAAATCTCTGCTCAGGAACAGAGAGGGAGCACCCTGCGAGGCGAGTGGGCAGAGGCGAGGCAGCCCGGGCTCCCCGCACCCCTGGCAATCTGGCCATCTCCTGGGCAGTGTGAGGAGAGCAGAGAGGGGGCACCCCAGCACAGCACCAGGTGGCGGGCGCAAGGGGCCTCAGGGCAGCCAGCAGACAGGCAAACAGACAGACACAGGCAGAGGCAGACAGAAGAACAGCACATGCTGAGACAGAGACTGAGAGACAGGGGAGAGAGAGGGAGAGGCCGAGTCCAGGGGGCTGGTGCCACCAGCCCTTCGGGCCCCCCAGCAAGCATGAGGTGCCACCCAGCCTTGCAGCCTGACCTGCTGCCCTGGGCAGTTCCTGCGCTCCAACCACACCGTCTCTGGGCCTGCAGGTGCTGTTTCACACCCCCGCCCCGCTGGCTGGCGGACCCCAGGCTGGGTGAAGACAGGCCATGGCCCCCCACCCCGTGTGACGGGGGAGGGAGCGCGCCTGAGAAGGGCACCTTAGGGAAGGCACCCCCCGCCCTCCCACTGCATCCTCTGCCTTGCTCGGGTGGGCTTCCCCGCACACAAGTAAGACCCGGGGGGGGGGGGCAGCCTGCCTGGAAGGAGGCAGCACAGCCAGCGGCCAGCGGTTCCGCTTCCTGGAAAGCCACCAGGAATGAGCCACAGAGCGAGCAAGAACACCTGGAGGGCTGCTGGGGCAGGCACCGCCCCTCCGGAAACCCCGGGCTCTGGGCGGGAGGCGGAGACAAAGCGCTCTTCACGGGAGCTGGCCCGCCTGCACGAGAGCGCGGGGTCAGGCACAACGTGGTCAGTGGGGACAGTGCCTCAGTTTATCACCCCAACAACAGTTCTCTGTCAGAGGCCGAGGGAGCCCTCCGCAAACACGCACGCTGGCATTCTTAGGCTACTCGCAGGATAAATATTAGCTCGGGGCCTGCCCACACCCCGGGAAGCTGCCACAGCAGCAACTTCAGAACAAAAATGAGGCAGCTGGGGGAGGGGGACAGCTGGCCATCCGTCCCCACTCTGGGGGCCTGTATCCTGCAGGGAACACCACCGGCCTCCCGCCTCCCACCGCCAAAGTCCCGGCCTCAGGAAACGGTGATGTGTGTCGCCTCGAGGGCAAGGACACACCTGGCCATGTGCAGGGACTCCTGGCTCTGTGCTCAGGAATCGCTCCTGACCGGGCTTGGGGCCCCTATGGGTGCTGCTCCCCACTGCTCTGGCCCCAGGTGAGGTGAGGTTTGAAGTCACTGCCTTGAGGGCAGTGGACAGGGCAGGGAAGAAGCATCCACAGGCTGAGCAGGGACCCACCACCGCCCATTGCCTGCCACCCCTTCCAGGCCTGGCTCGGGAGCAGCAGGCGGCCCAAAGGCCCCAGCACCCAACACAGATGGGGAGTCAGGCAGACTCCCTGGACACGGCCCCTCAGACAAAATGGGCAGAAGGGAGAGCCACGTCCGGCCAGCTCAGTGGCACCCAGGCGGGGAGGCGGGGAGGCGGGGGCCCGAGTCCCGAGCCCAGCGCCCCAGGTCCCCGCCCTTCACTGCTGGGCAGAGCACGTGGGGAGCAGGGAGGGGCCAAGCCGGGCAGGGCGGACAGGAACAGGGCACGGCAGGATACAGGGTGGCTCGCGAGGATGGTGGCTGGCCAGGACACAGCAACAACGTCCGGTCCTGGGGCTGCGATTGGCAGGTCCCACCCACACACGCTCCTCGGGGATACCCACGTCCACCTACCCACGTCCATGGACAGTGTCACAAGGCCCAAAGCATCATGCCTGGATGAATGAGGGGCCCGAGACGAGCAGTTGATGTGGTGTCTCCATCTGTAACGGGCTCTGGGGGGCTGCAGGGGCCCCACCTGACATGGGCGCTGGGCACCACACAGGGTGCATGCGAGCTGGACCAGGCTCTCGGGGCATCCCTGGAAATAGGTCTGAGGCTCCAGGCCAAAGGAGGACCAGGAAGGGGCCCTAAGGTCCTCCTCAGAGCCGGGCACCCTGTCCTGAGGGTGGCTCAGGGCTGGACATTCTCCTGCCCTGAGGTGACACAGCGGCCACCATGGCCAGGGGTCATCACTGCTGAGGTAGCCGGGAGCAAACACAGGGCCAAGCACGAGCCGACCCTTCAGCCACGCCCCAGCTGCCCCTGGTTGACCCGGAGGAGGCTCCTCGCCACATGCCCAGCCACGGGCACCCCCACCCATTCAGACTTCGAACCCCACTCCAGGGTGCCCCTCCCACCCCAGCAGTGCCCTCTGCCCTCGAGGCTTGTCCCTGCAGCCTGCTGAGACCAGAGGGGCCCTTCAGGTCACTGCCCTGGGTTAGATAGGCAATGCCTGGGACAGAAGGTCAGTGCCAGGGCACAGCAGGCAGTGGACAGCCTGAAGGCTGGGATGGACGGTGAGGTCCAGGGATGGGTGGTCAGTGCTGGGGATGCATGGTCAGTGTGGGACAGCAGGGGTGCACAGGGCACTGGAAGCCAGGGTTGAGTGGTCAGCACCAGAGATGGGTAGTCAGTGCTGTGCCAAGAGGTGCCCTGGCACAGTGGCACCGTCTCCCTGGCTCTAACCTTCCTGGAACTCAGTGCCGTGGCCTCCCTCCAGGCAGCTATGGGGGGTTCGAGGAGGTAGGAACATCTCAGCGAGCCAAGGGCATACTGGGGATATGTGAGGGGTGTGCCCGGCAGGTGCGGGCTGGGGTCCCACAGGGGGCGGGTGGGGGTGGCTGACGCGAACCCAGATGCTGGGGTGGGAAGTTGGCGAGCACACGAGGGCGCCTGGTGTGCACAAGCACGGCCTGCGAGGCTCTGGAAGCAGACCCACCCTCTCATTCTTCTCCCTTATTTGCCATGGCTCAGCTGAGCCGAGGGAGCCACACAGGCCAGCTGGGCCCGCCCTCTGGGCTGCAGCTCCAGGCCCGCCACCGGCCTCCTGGCCATGGCTCTCAGGGCAGGGCTGCGCACACAATCCTGTCTAGGCCCACGTGGCCCACACTCCCGTCCTTCCCGATGGCCAGCAGGGAACCCGGGGAGGAGTTACCCGCAGAGAGCCACACAGCACCAGCACCCACGGCACACGCAATATACACAGTACACTCTGCACAGCACACACAGTATACACAGTGCACACAGCATACAGCACACATAGCATACACAGTAAGCAGTATACCCAGTACATGCAGCACAGCACACACAGTACATACAGTATACTATATACAGTACACAGCACACAGTATACACAGAGCACAGCATACATCATACGCAGTATACACAGCATACACGGTACACACAGCACACAGAGCTCCCATACAGCACAGTACAGGCTGCCACACTCGGACCTCCAGCATCTGCAAAGGCTCTTCCGCCCTCTGCCCTGTACAAGAGGGGCTGGCACTGGGCTCAGATGGGCAGGGGGTGGGGAGAGGAACACCCCCCAAGTTCTGACCCCCACAGACAGCTCCAGGACCCCATGGGGGGAGCAGACAGCCGGGGCCCAGCCTCTGCTCAGCGCAGCAGTGGAACTGGCAGGAAGTCCGAGAGGGACGCCGTGCCCACACTTCGGGCCCAGGAAGCCTGCACCCACAGCTCAACCCAGGGCTCACGACAGGAGTCCCTGCTTGGTGCCTCAGTGGGCTGCACCGGAAGACCGGGCACCCCCAGCCGTGGGAGTGCAGGGGTAACACCCCAGCGGTCTCCTCGCCTCCCACCAGGCCTGGCACCCTGTGACCCCTCCATGGCACATGGACACGTCCAGAGGATCTGGAGCAGTCTTGTGTACCCATCCGACACCCAACATGGAGCAGACCTGACACAGACAGTATCCCCCCTTGCCCCCCGCCACAGACACACACACACACACACACACACACACACACACACACAGACACCGCAGATACATGCACAGACGCACAGAGACTCAAACATAAACACACACACTACACACACACATACGGACACTGCAGATACACGCAGACACACAGACGCACAAAGACTCAAACACACACACACACACGGACACACATGGACACTGCAGATACACACACAGATACACCAAGACTCATAAACACACACAGACATTATGGATACATGCAGACACACAGACATACAAAGACCCACGAACATACACACAGACACTGCGGATACACGCACAGACGCACAGAGACTCAAACACACACACAGACACACAGACACACACACATAGACACAGACACACATGCACACAGGCTCATACACAGACACACACAGACACACACACACACACTTCCAGGCCTCCCAGGAAACCCCCAGAAGGCGATGGGGGCGGGGGGGTTTGCAGGACCCAGATTACAGTGGGAGTCACACAGCTTCCACACCCCCCCTCTGGCCCCGCACTTCTACCACGCAGCTACAGGACCCAGCCTGGCCCCGGACCACACACTGGGGACATGGATGACAGGTACATGAGGAGTCCCCGCAGCGGGCACCCCTGGAATCGCCCTGCAGCCCTGCTCACAACCCTCTCGTGTGCCAGTCCCCGGCCCACTCACAGCGACAGGGGACCCCCCAGCACAGGACAGAGCTAACACCCCCCCGCCCAGGGCCAATTCTGATACAGAACAGATGCCGAAGCCCAGCAAGGGAGAGGAGGTATTGGGAGAACAGACCCTGGGGCCGGAGAGGGGACAGCGGACAGGGTGCTGGCCCTGCAAGCCAATCCAATCTCATTCCTGCACCCCAGACGGTCCCTTCAGCCTCGCCAGGAGTAAGCCCTGAGCACAGCTGGATGTGACCCCCCCAAACAAACACAGACCAAAAAAAACAGACCAGATAGTGACACTTGACATGGGAGTGTATCCCAACACAGAACTGATCTCAATGTCCAATATGGAATAGATCCCAACACATCACCGACTCCTGATACAGGAGCAGATCTCGACAGAATAGATCCCAACCCTGACACAGGAGCAGATCCCGACAGAATAGATCCTGACCCTGACACAGGAGCAGATCCCGACAGAATAGATCCCAACCCTGACACAGGAGCAGATCCTGACAGAATAGATCCCGACCCTGACACAGGAGCAGATCCCGATAGAGAATAGATCCCAACACAGAACCGACTCCTGACACAGGAGTAGATCCCGACAGAATTGATCCCAACACAGAACAGGTCCCGACCTGACCCGGGAGTAGGTCCCGACAGAATAGATCCTTACCCTGACATAGGAGCAGATCCCGACAGAAGAGATCCCGACCTGACCCGGGAGCAAATCCAAGCAGAACAGATCCCAACCTGACACAGGAGCAGATCCCGACAGAATAGATCCCGACCCTGACACAGGAGCAGATCCCGACAGAGAACAGATCCCAACACAGAACAGGTCCCGACCTGACAAGGGAGCAGATCCCAACACCCAAACAGACCTGGGTCCCCAAACCAAGCCCCCAGTGGATGCCAACACTCACGATGGCGGGAGGTGGGGGTGTCCTTTCAACACGCAGTGGATCCCAACACCCAAGCTCAGGGACCACTCCAGAAAGTCCGCGCCCTTATGGGTGGACATGGTCACCAGTGGCTCTATTGGGCACGCAGTCGGCCAGCCTCAGGGCTTCCTCGGAGCCAGTCCCTGTCCAGACTCTCCTCATGACCCTGCCACGTGTCATCAGCCTTGGGGGGAGCGTCCCCTTCCTGAGATACATGGACAGGCAGGGACACAGGTGGGCAACATGGCCAGGCCTGTGGGGAAGGTGGTGGCAGTGCCCGAGGCACCTTCACATCGGGGGGCACTGTCTCTGTGGGAAGATGGATGGGGCCAGCTCGGGACAGCACCACTGGCTTCCCTGGCTGCCACGAGGGCTGGCTAGGGGTCCCGGGCAATGGACATGAGCCCTGGGCCTCTGCCCACCCAGGGGCTCCAACTGAAAAGGAAAGCCCAGTGTTAACATAACTGAGGGTAGCAGAGCCCTGAGGGCCACCGCTGTCCTGTGAAGCAGGCGGTCCATGTGTCCGCTGCCATCGTGGATGAAGATGGCACTGTGTTCCCACTAAGGAGGCGCCCAGCAGCAGCTGGACACTGTCTGTCCCGGGCCAGGTCCAGTCACAGCTGGCCCGCAGCCGGCTCCTGGTCTGGGCCCGGGCAGTGGTCCCGCCTGGTGGCCTCTCGGGGACAGCTCCTACCAGGACTGGCTTCCACCGGCCAGTGCCCAGCCTGACTTTGCCTGCTCTTGGCCAACCTTGACTGCCGTAGCTCCAGCTAATTTTAGCCTCCCTCCATGTCCCCACAGCGGAAGAGGGCACCGCCAGGCCCGTCCCACAGACAGAGCCAAACCCACGGCTCACACCAGGGGCAGGCCCGTGCCCCGACACCCCCAACCTCTGGCCTCCCCCTTGGTGCCGCCCGGGCCACGGGCTCCAGCCTAAAGGGTCTCCAGGACCAGGCGCAGACACAAGTCTGACCCCGGCGCTGCCCACAGGCCAAGCACATCAGTGGCCTCGGCATGACCTCTGGCGCCTGGCCACAGTCGGGGAGAGTCCCACAGGGCACGCTGGCCGCTAGGCTGGGCTGGGGGTCCAGCATCACCTGCTCCTGGATGGTCAGGGAAATTGAGGCGCAGCTGAGTCTCGTGGGCAGAAGGGGTGGGGGCACCTAGGCTGCGGGGCGTTCCCGCGGGAGAACTTTCCGGAGCGCCAGCACTGAGTGATGTCAGAGCGTCCTGCCCGGTCGCCGCCCCTGCAGGGTGGTCGAGGTGGGGCCAGAGGCAGAGGGGCGGGTCCGGTGAGCGGGCGCATGCTGGCCCCGACCAGGCCCGGCTGGGTAATGAGCTTGTTTGGAACCTCCGTGCGTGGGATTAGCTCATTCATCTGAAAGCGGCCCAGGACTGCCGAGCGAGGGAAGTCCGAGGGAGGAAAACAGGTCAGCAAAACATGGTCTCACGTTTCATAAGCCAGCGCCAGCCGGGCCCGGCTGAGCCCCCGCCTGCCCGCACTGCCGGCCCCTCCAGAGGGCCAGGGAGCTGGAGGACAAGCAGACAGCCGGCCCGGCCCTCCCGATAAGTCTGAGGTCTGCTGCAGCAGCGCTGGAGGGTCCGGGCTGCACGGGGCGTGCCCCCCTCCTGGCTGCTCCCAGCTTAGGACTTCCAACCCCACTGACCACCTCTCTGCCACCCAGAGCTGGAGGCGGCCACCAGCCAGGGAACCCCAGTGGCTCCAAGAGGCTGCCCCTGGACTGTCACGTCCTTAGGTGGCCCCCGTGCTTCCTCCACGCAGACGCGCAATCCCCGGCCCCGAGCCCTCAGGCAGGCGTGCGGGAGGGATGAGGCCTGCCCAGAAGGGCTCCCCATGCAGGAGTGCGGGGAGCAGGAGGTATGCTCTGGGGCACCCTGCCAGGCCCCCAGACAGACTGGCTCACCGCACCCACAGCATCTGCCAGCCTTGGGGGTCACGAAGGCCTGAAGCCTTCTCACCACGGCCACAATGGAACAGGCCCGCACATGCACACGCGTCACTCACGCCCCACGCCGCACAGCTGCCCTGCGGGGTCTGGTCCCAGAGAGTGCGGGAGGGCTGGCCTGCTTGCCATGGGTCAGAGGCCACTGTACGGTCACTCCCCGGGCCCAGGGCTGGCTCTAGCAGGGGCTGTGAAGGTGCCCCCCCACCCAGTATTCACAGGGCACAGAGGGGACACGGACAGGCAGGGTGAGGAGTCGTGGCCTAACTGGCCAGGGCCGGTGTCTCCCAGCAGGACAAGTGGCACCCCCCGCCCTGGGGCTGCACTCCAAGTGTGAAGCTGGGAGGGCCTCTGCAGACCCCCGGGGCCTCTCAGGAGCAGCCAGCCCCACCCTGGCCCACGAGGGCAGCAGACAATACAGGTGCCCAGCTCTGAGCTGCCCTGGCCGCCAGCCACAAGACTCGGTCAGTCCCTCTGCCCGTTCCAGAGCATTGAGGCAGCTCAGGAAGGGGCCTGGGTGTGTGTGTGGGGGGGGGGTCTGGCCTCTCCCTGACCCCAGGCATGCTGGAGGGTGGGCAGCCCTTCCACGAGGCCTGTTTGCAGCTGTGGCACAGCTGAAGGGGTCCAGGGTGACCCCAGAGTTGGGGAGCCCCACAGGGTCCTGATGCAGCTCAGCAGCCAGGCCAGGGTCCTCCAGCACCACACTCCAAGGTCTGCCTGCCCTGTGTGCCTGTCGCTTGGGTGTGCCCGCTATGACAAGACCAATCCAGCCAGCCAAGAGGTGACCCGCCACACCCAGCTGACTGTCCCCTCCGCTCCCTCCGCAGCCTGTCTCTGAGCCTCCTCCTCCAGAAAGTCCTCCTGGACTGCCTCGGCGACTCCCTCGAGGCATTACTTTCTAACAGACATGCCCCCTCCCCATCCACACACACAGGGCCCGGCCCAGAGAGAGCTCACCTGGCACAGACCCAAAGCAAGGTTAAGTTGCGAGCCAGAACACCTCACAGAGGCCTGGGCAAGGGGAGGGGGCAGCCAGGGCCCCCTGATGACTCCAGGAGTGGGCTCAGCACCCATCCCCAGGGAGAGCCCAGAACCTGCTCCCCCGCCCCACCCCCGCCCATGTGTCTCCTGCCTATCTGCACGCAGGCAGCCCAAGGCCACAGGGGGGCTCACCCGCCCGCTGGGCACGAGCCAGGGAGTCAGTGGGTGTTCACCTGCCCCAGCTGAGCCCCCGAGACCACGTGTGGAGGCGTCACGGTGCCCGTGTCACCCACGAGCGCCCTCGACACACCAGTACCCGTGCTGCAGGCAGAGGCACTGACACCAGGTCTGTCTGCGAGAGTCCCAAAACTCTGGCCAGTCCCCCCGGCCCCATCTCAGCCCTGCCGGGGCCCAGGCCCGCACCCCCGACACCCCACAACACACCCCCCACCACACTGTCCCCTCTCCAGGAGATGCTCATTCCTACTTGTGCTTTAAAGTTCACCTTGAAGATGAACGGAATGCCAGTGGCTGCTGGGAGGGGGGCCAGGGCCCGGCGCGATGTTCCAAGGCTCTCAGCCCACCCTTGCCCCTGGGGACCCTGCTGGCCGAGGCCGGAACAGGGGTTTCCTGCTCACAAAGCCCATCCTCACAGGTGGTGCCACCCACACCCCAGCTCAGGTGGGCACCAAGAGCTGCCCAGAGAGAAACGAGGGCAGGGGACCCAGCCCAGATGGGAGTGTGGCAGGAAGTGGGCGCTTGGGACAGCTCACCTAGCAGTGGGCGCTGGCGGGACACAGGCCCAGGGCTTCGAGCACTGTCCCCGAGGAGCACTGCCCACACCCAGGGACACAGCCGGGGGCAGCCTCCTATGTGCAGTTTGGGGTAGTGACTGAGCTGCCCCAGGCCTCCCGAGTGGCTGCCAGGCTTGTCGCAGGCGAGGCCAGCACCGGCCGTGGGCCAGCCTACGCCTGTGCCCGGCGTAGCCCAGGCTCCGGCGGCAGAGGCGCGGCCCCTCTCTCGAGTGCAGGCACTTTCAGTCCTGAATAATTCAGGGCCCCCGGCTCTCCCTGGGCAGGCGCGGCACAGGGGCTCTGGGACCTCGGACAGCCTCCTGCGCGGCGCGGCTCCCCGCCCCCCACCCGGAGCGCAGAGAAGGGTCTGTGCTTCTGGCAGTTGGGCAGGGCGGGCCGCAGCCTCCCGCCCAGATAAAACGCTCTTGGCCGGCGCCTATCTCCCAGGGCCCACGGAACAAAGGCTCGCCTCGTCCCACCACCAACAATCCAGACCCCGGGCTGGCTCCCCGGCCCGCAGCCCCAGAGCAGAGTACCTGCCCCCACAGCCGAGGCCAAAGGCGGGGACGAGACCCGTGTCCTGCAATGCCAACAGTCAGAGGCCCACAGCTGAGCCCGACAGCTGGGCACGGACTCTGACTCAGTTTCTCTCAAGCTGCTGCAGGATGGCAACGATGCCCAAGCCCCTTTGGCTCGGCCACAAGGCTGGCACGGAGCGGTGTGCACCTGAGCAGGTGCCCGGGGTCCAGGGTAGGCCCAGGGGCGCAGACCTGCCAGCGGCACCCCGCCGGGCCCCCACAGACGCCTTCCTCTTCCCAGGCTACCTTTCCAGCACATTAACATTTAACTCCAAAGCACAATTCCACAGGCTTAAATTTTAACCTGGCCAAATAAAAACAGACGCACACCCGCTCGTGTCTCTGCAACGCGCCCTTGCCCTCCGGGGCCTGCTCAGTGTCCAAGTCTGCAGGGGCACGCCGGGGAGAAGGACCGGCATCCCCGAGGGGGAGCGGCCCCAGGGGACCAGCATGGGAGGGGCCTTAAGCCAAGTCACAGGCTGGACCTGCCACAGTGGGGACCCTGCCTACACCGCCTACACCACCCGGGGGATGTTCCAGCACCCAGGGCGTATCTGGCACAGCACAGCACTGCCCACCCAGCCCCAGGCCCACCTGCCGGCAGCCAGTCACTGGGGCCATGGGGCTGGGCAGCCATACCACAGGAGATGAGCAGGAAAGGCGGCGGGGCCCGAGACTCTGCAGTCTGTGCTCAGCCAGTGTGGGCCCAGGAGAGGGGGGCACTTGCAGGGACCAGGGCACCACACGACTCCCCCACAGCCCCCGAACATCAATTCAGCTACTCAGTGGCAAAAAGGCTTCATGGGGCAGCTGGGCGGAGGAGTGGGACATGGAGCCCCGCTCACAGCGGCCTGTCAGGGTCACTCCCAGCACGCGGCACGATTACGAGTAGATACATCCACGAATGTCAAGGTCGTCCCACAAAGCCGGTGCAGAAAAGCTACAAGACAGGGGTGAATGCAGCGGCCGGCCCCCCCTCCCCCATGCCTCCCCCACCCAGGCCCGACCCAGGGTGCGAGCAGGACCGAGGCGCTGGCCTTCCCCATGCCCGGGGGCAGTGCCCAGCCGGAGCTGGGAGCTAAGAAGGTGCTTTCCCTGCACGAAATGCGAGGCGCTCGGGCGCGGGCTCAGGAATGCAGCTCCCCTCTGCCAGCAAAATCCTTCAACAGGTTTGGGAGGATAAAAACACCAACAAACGAGGCCTGAACAATGCCTCTACCTGGGCCCCGGGCCAAGCAGCAGGGGGCATGGGCCCTGCACCCCACCTCTGGCCAGGCGGCACCCGCTGCAGCAGGGCCCGTGGCAGCCCAGAAGGTGGCTCTGGGCAGCACGAACCCTGGGTTTAACAGGCAAGATCCCCCTCCCTCTAGCCAGATCGCCCTGCCCCCAGCCCCAGGTCTCAGAGCTGGGGCCCAGCGGCTGCCTCTGCTCTGAGTGGCAAAGGTGGGGTGCAGCGCTGCCCGGGGCCCTGTGGGAACCGGGGTGTGAGGAAAACTCTGGCAACGGGGAAACAGTAAGTGGATTAGGCCGAGCCCTGCAGTCGAGGCCAGGCTGTAATCTCCTTGGCTGCCCTCCTCCGAAAGTTACCAGCAAGGAGGGTTCAGGGGCCCTGCAGCCCACTCCTCCCCCAATGCCCAGGGCGACAGTCTGTCGGCGGAGACGGAGTGTCCCGCTGGGGGAGGCCCACCTGGTAAGGGGTCCCCAAGCCCCTCGTTCTCTGGAAGTGCCACATCACAAAGCCTTCCACATTCAAGAACTTTTTAAAAAGGAAAGAAAAAGCCACTCAAAGCCCATTTTGAAAGTTCTTACTCAAAAAGATCCTTGTTCATTGATTTGGGTGAACAAGTCTAACGGGGGGACCCTGGGCCCCACACCCTGGGCCGCCCTTCCGGAGGGTGCTGTGTGTCTGGCCAGGGTGGGGAGTCGGGAAGTGACCGCTTAAGGGTGGGCTGGGGGGCAGAGCACCGGCAGTGCAGTGGTGACCACCAGCAGGACATGGGCACGGGCTGGGAGAGGCCCTGGCGCAAAGCAGCAGGCAGCCAGGCTCCTGCCTGGGGGCCACTTCCCCTGCCATCAGCCAGGTTGGTCATCAGCGCTCCCCAGCCCCCAAGATGGACCCATCTCTGCTACGGCGACGACCGCAGCATCCTCCTCCGTGAGGAGAGCTGACCCCAGAGGCCTCCCCAGGGGCTGCCCCCACACACAGCCCGCATTAGACACCCGATCTGCTTCTCGCATGCAGGCCCAAGGTGGCCACTGCATCCCATACAGCCGCAGCCCGGGAAGGCAATCAGCCCCCGAGCGGCCGGCCACCCCCGGACACACGCGCCCAGCCTGTCCACACGGGCCCCGGCTCCCACCCGCCCCAGCACCGCGCGGGGCAGACCGCACCTGGGACGGGCCGGGGGCCGCGGCGGGCGGGCGGGCGTCCGTCCACCTGCCCAGCCCTGTCCCCGGGTCGGTGCGGCCAGCGGGGTGGGGCGTGCGGGAAGCAAAGGGCACGGCGGCCACTGACTCACCGCTCCCGGCGCGTCCTCCGTGCCCGGTCCACGGGGCCCGGGGGCCCGCAGACACCTGCCCGGGGACGCGGCCGTGCGCCCGCGCTGGCCGGCGCGGCGGGGCCGTGCGGGGGGCGGCGGGGGGCGCGGGGGACGGCGGGGGGCGCGTGGCCGCGGGGCCGGGGGGGGGGGGCCGCGGGGCGCGGCAGGTGCGGCGCCAGGTGCAGGCCGGGGCCGCTCACCTGCGAGTGTCCGCGGCCGGCGGCGGCGGCTGCTCCTCGGCCGGGCCGGCCGGCGGGGCGCGGGGGCGGGGGCCGAGCGGGCGCGGACGGAGCGCGGCGAGGCTGCGGGCGGCGCGCGGGGACAACGCCGCTTTATCGGGTCGGAAACAGCCGCTGCGCGCCGCTTCCGCTGACGCAGCGCCGGCCCCGCGCTCGGGCTCTGCAGCAGCCGCGCGCGGGGGGCGGGGCGGGGCGGCGGCGCGCGAGCCCATTGGCCCGCTGCGGCTCCGCCCCCGGCGCCCCGCCCCGATGCCACGCCCGCCCTCCGAGGCCACGCCCAATACACAAACCACGCCCTTCTCATCGAGGCCACGCCCCTTCGGGGAGGGGCCGCCTTGCGCCCCCCGCGGCCCGCTCCGCTCGCTCGCGGCTGCGGCACTGGCGGCCCCTCGCGGCTCCCTGACTCAGTCTCTTCTTTCCCCGCTCCTAAATCTCTCTGTCTCTCTCTGTGTGTGTCTCTCTCTCCCCCCCTCTCCAGGCAAACACCTTCCCGCGTCTTCTCTTCCGCCCCGCCCCCAAGCCCGGGTTGCTGGCGAGTCAGGGTCCCCTCCCTCGCACCTCTAGTCCCGCCTCCCGCAGCCTGGGAGCGGCCGGGGGCGCTGTTAGGTGCCCCCTGAGAGGGACAGTGTGGCGCAGCTGGCGAGGCACGGAGGGCTCAGACAGAGAGCTGGGCTGCTTGAAGCTGCTCAGATACCTCCCCGCTCTTCACCTGTTTCAGAGGGGGTTTGAGGGTCTGCAGCGTGAGATCTGGGCTTGGTGCCGCCTGGAGGTTCAGCAGTGAGGCTACAGGGGAAGAGCTGACGATGGCAACTGTTGCAAGAGAGTGGAGCGACTGGAACTCTCACGCCTAGCTTTAAGGGAAGGGGCTGCTGCATGCCTGCCCTGTGACCTCACACTTCCCCCACTCTCTGTGCGACCTCCATGACCCCATCTCTGTTCATAGCTGTGCTGTTGGTAGCAGCCCAAAGCTAGGAGTTCTTCATGCCTGTCAACCCTAGAACGGGTGAGCACTGAGGAATGACAGCAGTGAAGAACAGCACACAATGTATTATGTTGTATGTATGCATGTGTTCTATATCCGTCCACATGCAACAGCCATAATGCTCGTAGTGAGAGGGAATCGCATGCAACCACACGCCGCAGTGACCTCCACGTAGTTTGGGTGGGTTTGGTTTTGCTCAGGGGGAGCTCAGATACACATTGGCTGGGCGGGGGACAGGCTCAGGGTACTCAGACGCTTGGCGTGTGCCACTCAAGTCGTGTACCTGCCCCCCAGAAAAATTTTTTTATTTTTGCTTTTTGGGTCACACCCAGCGTTGCTCAGGGGTTACTCCTGGCTCTGCACTCAGGAATTACTCCTGGCGGTGCTTTGGGGACCATATAGGATGCCGGGAATTGAACCCAGGTCGGCCGAGTGCAAGGCAAACATCCTACCTGCTGTACTATCACTCCGGGCCCTCTCAGGAAAATATTTGAGGAAAAAAAGGCAGCTGTAAAGCATGCAGTTTTCACACCTATAAAGTGGTCAGTGGTCATGTCTCGGGCTTAAACTTGCAGGGAGAGGGGTCTCGGAGGGAGAGTGGGGGTCCGGAAGGGTCTGTTTGTTGATTGGGAAGGTGCTAGTTCCAGATGATGACCATGTCCCAAATTTTGCACACAGGTAGCCAGTGCACAACAGGCTGGACAGACACACGGTACAGTCGCACAGGCGCACGGAGAACACGCCACACTCGGCCTCCTCCACCGCGGCGTCTTGGCTTCAGGGGCCAGAGGAGGCCATGAGCCTCCTGCCACCCAGCCTGTGCCGTGACCTTGCACCTCCCCCGCAATCTGTAGATGAGCCCAGGCTCTAGGCAAAGTGTCCACGAGCCAGTGGCCCACACTCACCCAAGACATGCAGAGAGGCATCCACTGCCTTTAATGCCCTCAGCACTGGGACCTGCGTGTACTGAGACTTCATTCTCATCTGTTCTTCTCTGCAGCAGATTCTGGACGTCCGCCGGGAACAGATCCACCCTTCCCTGCGGGCTCGGGGGTGGACTGGAAAGCTGCTCAGCCCAGGCCTGTGCAGAATCTGGGCGAGAACTCCGCTCAGGGAGGATGGACACGCGTGTGGAAAGGGTCACAGAGTTTCACGGACACGGAACTGCAAAGCACTTTCTAAGCCTTCAGAAACAGTTTGATTTCCTCAAGCAAGCTGGAGCTGGGGACAGCAGATCACAAGGTCCCGGGTACACATGCTCGGCACTCATATGCATGCACATGTATGCACACATGTGCTGTGCAGGCACTGTGCATGCACACATACATACACATGTGCTATGTGGACACTGCATGCTCACGTGTATACACATGTGCTATGTAGGTGCTGTACAAGTACAGTCAGAGCGGTCAGAAGAGCAGACCCTCTGTCCTCCCACTCCCCGCCCGCTCTCCTCCCCACCTTTACCTTCTCCCTTCCCCCGCCCCTCCCTCCTCATTCTGTGTGTCCCCACAGGACTGAGAGCTGAGGACTGCCCTGCAAGAGGCCTTCAGAACGGCCAGCCTGGTGAGCTAGTGCCCGGCTGGGACTGTGAGAAATAAGGCCCCAGAGCGAAAACAGGGCAAGCAGGCTTCGGCCCCACCACCCGCCACCAGGGCCCCCACGCAGCCCCTCATGCACCCCGCCCTGAGGACAGAGCCCGGCAGGGCAACCCCAAGCGGGTGAACTCTATCCTGCTGCACAGGGTGTGGCAGGACTTTCCTGGGCTCGGCCCTCCCTGCCCTTCAGAGCCTCCTGGTCCTGGCGCTGATCTCTCTGCTCTTTGGGGAGCACTGAGCAGGAGTCTGCTGTCATCCTTTAAGCACTTTACCTTCTCCCTCCCCTGTGCACTCGGAGCAGGGCGGTCCCTCACATCTCAGATTACCAGAGCCTCAAAATTGCTAAGGAGTGAAACTGTTTAACCTGATCATTTCTGGAGAGTTGCCAGGAATCTCCTCCTCCAGGAAGTCCGCGTGGGTGTCTAGTCTCAAAGAAATGAGTAGCCCCTTCCCATGAGTGCTGAGGCACTGTGCCCTTCATAGATCACCCCTGATTACAACTGACCATTCTGTGCCAAGGTGGCTTTGCCAGCCCATGCCAGTGTCTGGTACCAGGCCAGGATCACTGCTGCATTGCAGAGTCAGCCCATGTGGACTTGTAGGTGGAACAAGAGAGAGAAAAGGAGATTCTTAAAGAGGGTGCAGGGGTGGGCCTGGTAAACATGGTGTAAGGACCCAGGGAGTGATCCGAGTTAACTCAGTGTGTTTGCCCACTGAGCCCACCAGGTCATGAGGCCAGTGCTGGCTGCGGGGCGTGGGGGGCGACGGCGGCAGGGAGGGGATGTTTGGCATGGCCCCATGCTCTCAGGGGGGGTGTGGGGGGGAGCACATCCCCTTGGTCTCACTTCGGAGGAGTCCTCTGCATTGTTTGCAAATCTCCTTCGCTCGCTGTTTAAGCAACACATGCTTTTTGCTTCTTGGGTCACACCTGGCTGTGCTCAGGGCTGACTCCTGGGTCTGCACTGAGGATTTTTTTTTTTTTAATTGAATCACCATGAGATACAGTTACAAAGCTTTCCTGATTGAGTTTCAGCCATACAATGATCAAACACCCATCCCTCCACCAGTGTATTCCCCACCACCAATGTCCCCAGATCCCCCCCCAACACTTTCCAACCCTCTCCCTGCCTCCATGGCAGAAAATTTCCCCCATACTCTCTCTCTACTTTGGGGCATTATGGTTTGCAATACAGATACTGAGAGGCTATCACATTTGGTCCTTTATCTGCTTTCAGCACACATCGCCCATCCCGAGTGATCCCTCTAACCATCATTGACTTAGTGATCCCTTCTCTCTCCCGGCTGCCTTCTCCCCAGCTCACGGGGCAGGCTGCCAACTATAGAGCAATATTCCTGACCCTTGTCTCCACTGTCCTTGGGTGTCAGTCTCATATTATGTTATTTTATATTCCACAAATGTGCACTCAGGAATTACTCCTGGCAGTGCTCAGGGATTATATGGGACTCCAGGGATTGAACCCAGGTCAGCTGCGTGCAACAGCAGTGTCCTGAACTAATGCTTCAACCCCAAGATGCACTTTTAAAAACAACCCTTGCTGGAGTGCCGGGGTCTCCTCCAGCTGCTCAGGGACCACCAGGCCTGCCCACAGGCTTGCGGCCTTGAGGGTACCCCACCCTGTTCCTCTTCTGGGGGTCAAGGTCTGACCAGATTCTGCAGCAACACAATGACGGCAAGTGACCTGGGGGCAAGTCACTGACCCCAGTTGTCCATCTTCAGCCCCACCCACCCACTGGCATGGGCAGCAGCCACCTTGGACCCCTTGATCCACTCTTTTCCCTCCTGCCTTGGCTGACAGAGTTTCTCTCTCCAGCAGGGCCCACTCTTCTAGGAAGCCCTCTCTGATTGCCTGGCACAGGCCAGCCCCTACCTCCACAGCAGGCAGCAAAGCCAAACCAAGTTTGGGTAGGTCCTGCCTCTCCGTTTACAGAACACCGGGCCCTCCCCAGAAGGCTGGGCAGCGCCTGCTGGCTCAGCCTTCTCACCTGTCAAGTAGCTGCCCAGGGTGAGGGGGTGAGGGGGTGGTGGCAGCACCCCTCTTCTCCCACAAGTCCTGCTAGGACCCCAGGGGGGAGGGGTCACATTCTGTGTGTCCCAGGAAGGAAGTGGTAGAGGTGGGACGGAGCACGGGCTCAAGAGGAGCCGTGTAGAAGGGGCTCAGGGGGCAGCCCATTTGGGGTCCCAGAGGTGAGTGTGGGTGGAGGTCAGAACCCTCTGACCTTGAGGCGGCCGAGCCCCAGAGAGGTTTCCGGGGAGACGGAGGCAGGGGCCAAGAACGACCCCAAGGGCGCCGGGTGCCAAGAGCCGTTTCCCGTGGCACAGGCTGGCCCAGCTGCTCGGCTCCAAGATGCCGAGTGTCTGGGCCGCGTTCCCAGGGTCAGCCCTCAGCAGCAGGCTGGCAGGCTGGGAGGGGTGCAGGGATGCGGGGGTGCCGCCCTGGGCCAGCACAGGAGGCCTGTGCCCTGCCTGTCACAGCCCGTGACCCTCCCACAAGCCCCGTGAAGCTGAGTTGAGCACTCCCTCAGGCTGCCCGGTCAGGAAAGGCGGGTGACACTCGGGGGCCCGACTCAGCTCTGGAGACTGAAGAGATCTGCTTGCATCAAGAGCCGTGGGTCCGGGCCTCACAGGTCACCCGACCCAGGGACAGAGGGGGACCTGACAGAGGAGGAGAGGGTCGGGGTGTGACAAGGTCACAGTGTGACAGAGTCTGGATATGACAAACTCAGGGTGTGACAGGGCTCAAGTGTGACGGGGTGTGATCGGGTGTGACAGAGTCCGAGTGTGATGGGCTCGAGAGCGCCCCCAAGGCCCGGCTTGCAAGAGCCCAGAAGGCTCACAGCCGCTTCTCCCTGGGACGGCTGGATGGGAGAGGCCTCCTGGGGCAGCTCTGCGGGGCCCCACGGCCAGGCCAGGTGCTGCGCAGGGGGACAGGACTGAGTTGGGGGGTGTCATACAGTTGGTCTCGCCCTGTGACTAGTGACAAGTGATGACTGAGGGACTCCCTGCCAGGCCCATCCACCAGGAACTGCACAGATGGGAAGGAATGAAGGGAAAGGGAAAGAAATAAATGGCAAGGATAAATAAATGAAGGAACGAGGGGCAGGAATGAAGGAATGAAGGGCAAGGATGAAGGAGGGAAGGAATGAAGGACAGGGATGAGGAATAAGTGAGTAAAGGGCAGGGATGAGCGAATGAAGGGCATGAGAGGGAATGAAGGGCAGGGGGGAGGGAATGAGGGGTGGGGGGGAGGAATGAAGGGCAAGAGGGAGGGAATGAAGGGTGGGGGGAATGAAGGGTGGGGGGAGGGAATGAAGGGCAGAAGGAGGGAATGAAGGGTGGGGGGAGGGAATGAAGGGCGGGGGGGAGGAAATGAGGGTGGGGGAGAATGAAGGGCGAGGGGGAGGGAATGAAGGACAGGGAGGAGGGAATAAAGGATGGGGGGAGGGAATGAAGGGCAGGAGGGAGGGAATGAAGGGTGGGGGGAGGGAATGAGGGGCAGGGGGGAGGGAATGGAGGGTGGGTGGAGGGAATGAAGGGTGGGGCGATGGAATGAAGGGTGGGGGGAGGGAATGAAGGGCAGGGGGAGGGAATGAAGGGCAGGGGGAGGGAATGAGGGGCAGGGGGGAGGGAATGAGGGGCAGGGGGGAGGCAATGAGGGGCAGGGGGGGAATGAAGGGTTGGGGGAGGGAATGAGGGGCGGGGTTGAAGGATAAGGGCATGAGAGTGGTGGGAAGGGGGGAAGCAGGGCAGCTTTCAGCAGGACGGGGCCCATGTGAGCCCCAAGCTGGCAGGGACATGGACCAGGCCTGGGAGGCCTGAGGAGGCAGGGGCCTCCATTTCCCTCCATAGGGAGCTGAGGAGCAGTGCATCCCTGCCCCAGAGGGGTGGGCCACCCCCGGCACGCCACCTCCAGAGCCCAGGGCTGGGGGTCCTTGTTCCACACCACCAGCTCTCAGCATCCTCAGTCTAACTTTTCTGCTACCCCTCCCAGAGTGACCTCAGAGGAGAGAGAGCGTGTGTACGCGTGCGCGCGTGTTGCGTGCGCGTGTGCATGTGTGCATGTGTGTGAGTGTACGTGTATGTGCAAGTGTGTGTATGTGTGCATTTGTGTTCGTGTGTATGTGCAGGGCTGGGCATCAGGCTGTACATCTACAGACCCCCATGAGGGGGGCAGTGACCCTCATCCCTTTGCTTGGATGAGACAGACAAGCACATCCGGGGTGGGAGGTCCCAGAGCCCAGGGCACAGGGGCCCCCACAGTTGTGGAGGCACCGAACCCCACCCTGCAAGAACCAGTGAAGCAGGGCTGGGGGGCCAGCTCTGAGGCCTGGACAACTGGGGGGCTGACCAGTCGCCTGCCAGGCCCTTGTCTCTGGCCTGGTGGGTAGAGTGTCCTGTCCTCTCTGCCTCTGGGCTCAGGTCGTCTCAAGGGCCCAGAATAAGGTCACGGTCCTGCCACCGAGGTGGGGTGCAGGGAGGGGACCAGGCCCACCCAGTTCCCAACCGACCTGCTGGGTCAGTTTGTCCCTGTCAGAGCCCCAGCCCGGATGGCCTGTGTCACCCTCCCTGCTGGCTGCTCCTCGGGCAGGGCCTGCCTGCCTGGCCGGGGTGCCAGCCCTAGGAACCCACTTTCCCGGGACCTCCTGGCCATGCAGCCACGTGTGTGTGAGGTGGACAGGTCCGGCCCCAGGGTAGGTCAAAGGGCAGGTCTGGAAAGCAGGCCTGGTGCATGTGGTGCTGGTATTGGTGCCGGCGAGCATTGGGCTTGTGGCCTGGGGTTGGGGGGTCCGGGGGGTCCAGGGTAGGGACGTGAGGCACAAAAACCTGGGCTGCACTTGGCACAGGCACGAACGCCACACATCCTGCGGAGCTGAGACCCCGAAGTGCACACGCATAGCCCGCTCCTGGACGCACACGGCCCTTGAATCCTCCTCAGAGCCCCAGGCACATCTGGCTCAGGGGTCAGGACGGCATCAGATTTTGTCCTTTGTCCATTCTCTGAACGACTGTCCAGACTTTCCTGCAACTGCAGTCTGGGGCCATGATGAGCCTCTCAGAGCACCCAGCAGGGGTCACTTGTGCCCACCTGCAGAGAGGCCCGAGCACCGTCAGGCTGGGTGGCACCTCTCAGGGACCCCCATCACAGGCTTCCACTAACCCTGGGGACCCTTCACACCCTCCCTCTACCCTGGGGACCCCATCACACCCTCCCTCTGCCCTTGGGGACCCCATCACATGCTCCCTTTAACCCTGGGATTACCATCTGTCTAGGGCAGCCTCCACTGCGTCCCCCTTCTTGGGAGAACAGAAGTCCACCCACCTGCTTCTTCCCTGTGAAATGGGTCATGACTGTCCCCACCCAGAGCTGATGGCCTTGTGGCGAGAAGCTGGCCACACCTGGGAGCCCCTGGATCCTGGTGTTTGGGGTGTGGACTTGACTCAGAGAAGGGTCTATGATCGCCCAAAGCACCTTGTGCCTACCCCACAGCCACAGGCGGGGGTGTCTGTCCTCGCTCATCCGCTTCCTGTCCCGTGACACGGCCTCCAGGGGGCTGAGGCCATCCACACCTGCATCCCAGGCTCCAGCTGCTTCCAGAAGCTTCTTCCCCTGCTCTTTGAGGCTAACAGGGACATGAGTGTGTCCTGCCACATCTGTGCAGCATGGCCCTGGGTCCTGACACAGCCAGGGCCCCTCTGAGGAAGGGTCAAGCTGGCACGGAGAGGAGACGGGCACGAGAACTGCCCGGCCCCGGGGCTGGTGGTGGGTCCCTGCCCCCGGGCACGGGAGGACGAAGCAGCAGAGGCTCAGAGGGGCAGAGGTGAGCGGGCAGGGCCTGGACCCTTAGCTATGGCTCTTTGGCTCTGGGCTCTGGTCCAGACCTGGCCCTGACCACCCCGGGAGTCCAGTCACAGCCTGTCCTGTTTGTCACTATAGGGAGAGTTCGGGCAGAGCAGGGCAAGGGGGGTGAAACCAGGCCAGGAGGATGGGCTGGGCCAGGGCTGTGCGGACCCTGAGGCCTGGGGCCTGGCAGGCCCTGGCCAGACTGAGGCTCTCAGTGTGAGTGTGTGTGGGTATGAGTGTGTGAGTGTGTGTGAGTATGTGTGAGAAAGCAACATGTGAGTGTGTGAGTGTGAGTGCATGAGTGAGTGTGTATGTGTGAGCAATGTGTGTGTGAGAGATCAATGGGTGTGTGTGAGTGTGTGAAATGAGTGTAGTAAATGTGTGGGAGTGCATGAATCTGTATGTGAGTTGTAAGTGTGTATGTCGGTGTATGTATGAGTATGGATGTGAGTTTGTGAGCATGTGTGTATGTGCATGTGAGTTTGTGATTGTATGATTTTGTGTGTGATGTGTACATGAAGTGTACATGAGTTTGTGATTGTGTGTATGTGACTATAGGAGTATATGTGAGTGTATGAGAGTAAGTTTGTGAGTCTGTATGTGTGAGTTGAGTTGTGTGTGTGAGTGTGTGAATGAGTGTGTGTGAGTCTGTGAGAGTATATTAGTGTGTGTGTCTGAGTGTGTGTGTGAGTTGTGTGTTCATAACTGAGTGTGGAGGCGGTTGCCAGGGCGGTGGAAAGTACCCTGTATGTGCCACAGTGGTGCCCTGGGGGTCTATACTCAGGCCCAGCCACATGCCCAGTCCACGCACGCCCAGTCCCTGGACAGCTCTGCGGCAGCTCCCCGCCCCCACCCCGAGGCTCCTGTGCCCTTGGGGGGGTCCTGCAGGAGCCACCAGACGTGCCAGGAGGTGCCGTGATGGGAAGGCAGGTGCCAGGCTGACTCTCGCTGGCCAGCCGCCCCAAGGGACTCCAAGCAGCGAAGAAGTCACAGGGTGCCGGACTCCCCCCTCTGCAGAAGTCACCGAGGAGAGCATGGGAGAAGGCTGGGGTGGCCGCCAGGGTAGGGCGGGTCTGTGGGCCGTGGGAATGGTCCCGGGAGCTGCAGAGGAAACGGGGTGCCTGGCACCCCAGCCCAGTCTCGAGGGGGAGGCTGTTGCAAGGCCCCAGATGTCGAAATGTGGTGGCGACAGTCACCAGTGAACTCGGTTCACCCTCCAGCTGGGAGCCGCCCTCCGCCCTCGGCCTCCCTGGCTCCAGGGCCCGCACGCAGGCTGTGTGCTGGCTCGCGCCCCCCAATTCCAAGGAGGCCTGGGCGCAGGGAGGGCGGGGCCTGCCGAGGGCGTCCCTGGGCCTCAGCCCACAGAGGCCGGGCGGGGTGAGGCATGGATGGCGGACGTGACGGGGCCACGGGTGCAAGAGCCAAGGCAACCGGGAGCTCACTGAGATCCTACCCTGGCGCTCAGGAGCGCTGGGCACAGTCTGGCAGGCGGGCACGGGCGCCAGAGGCGTGGGCGCGACATGAATATTGAACAGGCAGCTCACCCCGAGCGTGGCGGGCAGCTGCCAAGGCTGGCTCGGGCTGGCGTTGCGACTGCGGCAGAGTTGAGTCTGTCTGACGGCGGAGGCTCGGGGCTCCTGGGGACTCACTCAGCCTCTGTGCCTCAATTTCCCCTCTGACCGTTGTACCTACCACAAGACTTGCCTGTGCAGAGGCCAGCCGGCCGCCCTCTGTGCCGGATGCTGTATGCTGAGGTGAGGGGACGTGGGGACAGGGACACTGACCACAAGCACAGGACCCCCGGGGCTCTTGAGGACCACAGGTGTCAGCCCCCCTCAGGATCTTCCTCAGCCACATTAGGATGTGGACGCCGCCCTGGCCAGTCGGTGCGGCTGTGCCCAACTCGACCCCGCTGCTTGCCTGCCTCCCAGTCAGGGCACCCATGCTCCACAGCTGTTTGGAAACCACCAGGAGGGGCTCCTGTGACCCTGTCACTCTCTGTCTAGGGCCCCTACCCCTAGGGTCCTGGGGGCCACAGCTTGGGTGGCCTGGCCACACACCCATCTAGCAAGCCCCAGAATGCAGGGGAAGGGCTGGGGGACAAGGGCTGCCAGGACTCTGAACCAGCCCCACACTCCCGACTCACCCCTCAACGCTCTTCCCCCTCATCCATGCCCCCCGACTCAACCCTCCGTGCTCCCCAAATCAACCCTCCACACCCCAAATTATCAACTCCTACACTCCTTGAGTCACGCCTCTAAGCTCCCCAAATCAGCCCTCCACGGTCCCGACTCACCCCTCCACTGTCCCCAAATCAGCCCCCACACTCCACAACTCACACTCCGAGGGGCATGGGGGTCTCACCCAGCCACGGAGACAGGCAGAGAATGGGCGTGCGGGGTCCCCAGCGCCAGGCCCAAGGCCTGTAGTCAGACAGACCCTCGGAGCCCAAGGACAGGAAGTGCTGACAGGGCTCAGAGCGAGCAGCTTCTCCGTGGCCTTTTTGTAGAAAGTCGGAGATACTCGGAGATACTTGGAACTTGCCACATGCTAGGACCACCGTAACAGGGACCTGCCCTGGCAGAGCCCTCAGGCCCTGGAGGGTGGAGAAACCATCTGCTGACTGGTGCGGAGTGGTCATGGGTCACAGGGTGGAGGCCACAACCCAGAGGGCAGCCAGGCACGGGGCTTTGGGCAGCCCTATGGTGCCAGCCAGGTGGGGCATGCCGAAGGCCTGGGGCAGCCCACAGTGCAGGCGGGTGCAGGAGCAGGGCTACCAGAGCTGGTGTCAGCCTGGACAGCTGGTGTCTGCAGCTGCCGGCCGGCTGCAGGCCTGTCCACCCCACCCCCTGTGCAGCTTCCTGTCCCGTGGCAGCAGGGGCCGAGGCCTGACCCCGAGCCCTGGCGGGAGGAAGCCTCCTTGATGGGCTGGCGGGGCGTCCCGGGGGAACCCTCGGAAGCCCTTCACACCCTGCTGGGCGCCGGGCCAGGGAGGCCCCCCGCAGCGGCAGGAGGCCTGGCCCGTGCACCCGAGTCCCTGAGGGGCTGATGGGAATGGGTCAGCCCACTCGCTTCCTCTGCAGCCCAGGTCCTGCCCCAGGCCAGAGCACATCCATAAACCAAGGATGTCCATGGGTCAGGGCGTGTCCATGTGCCAGAGGTGCCCATGGGCCAGAGGGTGTCCTGAAGAAGACTATGTCCACCAGCTATGCCCCTGCATGTTTCAGGGGCTCTGCAGCCACTGTCTCTGTGCAGAGGGGCTTGGAGCCAGGGGCATGGCAGGCAAGTTCCTACAGCCTCTTGTCCACTGCACAGGTGCCGTCCACTCAGCTGGACCCTGTCCTGGCACGGGGCACTCCTGTCCCAGGTGGACTCTCCCTGGAGTCAGGTCTGGGTTCTCCCCCCAGCCCCTGGGGTTCCCCCTTCTTCCCGCACCCACGTGGGGTCTGACCAACCCTTCTCCTTCCTGCTCTCCTCACCCTGCCACCTGCACCCACGTGTTTTTATGGGGCACCAACTCTGCCATATATCTTGAACTTTGAATCTCAAAGTGATGCCGTGGGGGGTGGGGTCTTCCTCAGTGCAGAGCACCCTGGAAAAGGGGCCCTTAGGCCTTGGGGGTCCACTGTCTAGCTGGCATTAAGCGGGGGAGCAGAGGGGGCTGGAAAGGGGTCCTGAGCCAAGGAAGGGGCCCGGGAGATGTGGGGTGTGGGGGCACAGCATGGACAGAGGCTGTTGAGGGGCCCTTGGTTCTGGGGCAGGGGAGGGACTGGTCCCCATCCCCTTGGTTCTGGGGCTACTTCACGGGCCCCACAGGCCCCATGGATCCAGACAGGGCAGGACACCACTGCCATGTTGGGGTATCCTGGCTGGCGCGGTCCCCACAGTGCTGAGGGCTGCGACGGGCCTGTATCCAACCCTTGTCCAGTGCGGGTCAGCTGTGCCCGTGTCCAGCCCATGGGTCAGCAGTACCCACGTCCAGCCTGTGGGTCAGCAGTGCCTGTGTCCAGCTGTGGGTCAGCAGTGCCCAGGACACTGATCTGAGTGGCTGGCACAGGCACTCTGCCAAGGTGGGCCAGGGCGTGAAGCAGCACTCAGACACCCGTCCATGGCACCTAGCAGAAGCCCTAGCTGTGCGGGACGCCAGGCCCAGTGTCCAGCTCGGGGGGGGCGGGGATTGTAGCATTGCGGAGCAGGTGTGAGACTGTAATGACTTTTGGGGGTTCCAGCTAAATGCCTGTGCCAGCTGGGTCTCCTGTGCAGTGATGACCAGCGGGTCCCTTGCCTAGGCCCATAGAGACAGGGTCTGGTCCAGGCGGCCCAGGGGGACAGGCAGTGTTAGCTCCCCCTGGAGGTCAGAGGGGGAGCTGCAGCCCCCACTGCCTCATGGTCCTTAAAGCAAACCCCGTCCGCAGCTCCAGAGCCCCTCTTTATGCAGGGTCAGGCTGACTCCGGCTTCTCCCCGCCCTCAGGGGCTAGGGGCTGGGCCCCCAATTTCTCAGAGTGAGGTTCACTGAGATAACAGTCACAGCCTGGTGCCCTCGGCCAGTGGCATTTAGAGGTGCCAGGGGTCAGTGCTGAGCCCCCACAGTGCTGAGGCCCTGAGCTGCTGGACTACAAAAAGAACAGGCCCCTTCCCCGTCTTGTCCACCAGGCAGCCGCCCCTGCACCCAGCATGGAACCCGTGCAGCTCCCATGTCCACCATGGTTTGCTGGGCCTCTCCTGTCCTGGCCGGCAGTGCCTGTGGGGACCCGGCTCCCTCCCTGTGGCCCTGCCAATCCAGTTCAGCCTGGGCAGGACCCTTCTCCGCAGGACCAGTGGGGAGCCCTGGGGTGTTTGAGTGCAGGGGAGAGGCAGGAGGTGTGGGGGCGCAGGGCAGAGGTGGGAGTATGGAGGTTCAGGACAGGTGGGGGTGTGCGGGTGCAGGGCAGAGGTGGGGAACGTGGGGTACAGGGCAGAGGCAGGGGGTGGGGTCACAGGGCAGAGGTGGGAGTATGGAGGTTCAGGACAGGTGGGGGTGTGCGGGTGCAGGGCAGAGGTGGGGAACGTGGGGTACAGGGCAGAGGCAGGGGGTGGGGTCACAGGGCAGAGGCGGGGGTGGGGGTGGGGGCACAGGGCAGAGGTAAGTGTGTGGGGGCACAGGGGGAGGGCAGCCTCTGCTCTGGGTCCTGTTCCTGCCCCTGGGGCTATGAGCCGGACTCTCCTCCCACCCTGCATGCCCGAGCCTGGGACCCCTGAGCCCTCCCAGGCACCTTGCCCTGGGCACCCCCTTCTCCCCACTTTCTGCTCCAGCTCCTTAACCAGTTCCCAGAGCCCCCGGAGATAAGGCTGCTCAGGCTCCAGGACGGGGAACCCTTGCACCCTGTGGTGGGTCCTCTGGGGACACACAGTCCTTCTGACTCATCACAGCTTCCTGAGTCTGAGTCTGAGCCTGTGGCTCAGAGAGGTAAAGACACCAGCCCAGGGTCACCCAGCAAACAGCCCCACCAGCAGGGAATCCCTGAGGCTCTGGCGCTGTGCCCCTCTCCCTCTCAGCCCTGACTCTGTACTTCCTCATTCCTGGGGCACGGTGGCCACCCCTCCCACCCCTGTCTCAGCAGGGGTCCTCTTCAGGGTCAGCTGAGGGCTCCTTGTGTGTGGGACGCTGTGACCACTGCCCCCAGGACAGCCCCAGTTCTCACCCCATGGGGGTCTCAAGGCCTGGGGCTCCTCCTGGAAGCAGTAGGAGCAGTGAGGCCGTTGAGCAGGGAAGCAGAGGGTAGAAGGAAGTTTCTAGAAGCAGGCACTGAAGGAGGCCGCAGTGGCACATTCCCAGTGTTGGGTGAAGGAGTTGGTGCAAGAGTTTGGGGTGTTTCCACCCTAGCCTGGGCATGAGGACACTGAGGTTTGGGCGGGGACTGAGGGACCATCAGGGATCTGAAAGCAGAACAGGCCCCGTCAGGAGGCCTCCCGGCCCAGCCCTGACCTCATGCTGGGATCAGAGTTTAGCCTCTTGTTGGAAACTCCGTGTCTGCATTCCCGTGGCACGGCCTGCTGTGAAAACTCAGGAGAGGGTCTAGCCCTCTCTGTGCCATTACCTGCCAAAGAAGGTGCCCCTGGGTGCCCGCGGGGGTTCCTGTCCCCTGTGTAGGAGGGACAGAGTCAGGGTGGGGTACCAGGGTCACTGTCTGTCCTTCTCCCTCTGACGCCTCCCCCAGCCTCCTGTCTGCAGGTGGGAAGAGCTGAGTGACCGTCTTCCTTGGGAGGCTGAACTGGGGGGCGGGGAACGTGGGGCCGGAGCGAGTAAATAGCTCAGCGCCTCCCCCCCAACCCGCCCCCGATTGCAGCGCCACCTGGTGGTCGTCAGATCCAGAGGTACTTCAGTCCAGCAGCCTCCCACCACCCAGAGCAGGCTGCTATGCCTGTGTGCCCTTAGTCCTGTCCCCACGGGTCCAAGGACGGGGGAAGCTCAAGCATACAGCAGCCCAGAGGAGTGAGAGAGCATGAAGGGTCTCGACAACCGTGACCGTAGGCAGGGGATCAGGGCTTAGGGCACCCCGAGTCCCTCAAAAACTTAGTGTGTTGGGCCTGGAGTGATAGTACAGAGGGTAGGGCATCTGCCTTGCGTGTAGCCGACCCTGGCTCGATTCCCAGCATCCCATATGGTCCCCTGAGCACCGCCAGGAGTAATTTCTGAGTGCAGAGCCAGGAGTAACCCCTGTGCACCGCCGAGTGTGACCCAAAAAGCAAAAAAAAAAAAAAGTGTAAAAATTAGTGTAAAAATTGGTGATGGGCAAATGAGTACACACAGAATACACCATGCACACATGTGCACAGAGAACATACATGTGCACACAGAACACAATATAACACATGCATACAGCAACCATGCACACATGCATGCACAGCACAGCATGAACACAAAGTACATACTTAGAGTAAGGCATATAGAGCAGGTGCTCACATGCATGTACATGCAATGCTCACATCCTAGCAATATACATGGAGCACACCACATACACACCATGTGTACCCACACTAGTACTAGCACTGGCCGCACACAGCAGTGCACATGTGCAGAAGCGCAAGCCGGTGGGAGGGAGCTCAGCTGTGGGGCAAATGTCTAGTCCCACTGCAGTGTGGCAGGATGTGTCAGCTGGATGTGCCTGATGGAGGGAGAAACTGAGGCTCCCAGCGGAGAAGCTGGTATGGCGAGGGCTGGGGTGTGGGAATGCAGGGCCCAGGTGGCGGAGGGTGTAGTGACAGGGGCGGCGTCTTTGCTCCTTTGGGGGGACCCGGAGCCTGTCCTGCACGGTAATAGGAGATGATGGGCCGGAGGCAGAGAGCGGAGGGTGACGCTCCTGCCCCCCTGCTTGGCTCCAGGAAGCCGGGGCCGGCGCCAGCGTGACACTTCCTGCTATTAATGGACTCTAATCTAAACAGGCCCCAATATTTACCTCCAGCCGCCTCCGCCCGCTGCCAGACGGCCAGAGTGATGGTCCTCGTGCCTGCGGTCCTCCCCAGCCCCTGGGCGGACAGAGGAGGCAGGAACCACCCCTGGGCAGACAGAGCCTCGGTTTCCCCACCTGCACGATGGAGGCACCCCACCTCAGGCTTCCCAGGTGGGCTCAGCAGGCCTGGAGGGTGCCCCTCCCACTTCCTGGGGTCTTTCAGTCCATCCCCTGCTCTCTCGGCCTCCCAGGGCGAGAGCCACGCACTGTGGCCTGTCCCTGCTTATAGAGCCACAGTCAGGGATGGAAGGTCTGCAGCGCCCCCTGCTGGAATATGGACTCGGTGCACAAAGAAAACGGGTTTAATTTGGCGATGGACAGATATAAATACACTTGTCACTCAGCCTTGCCGGGGCTTGGGGTCGGGGGAGGCCTGGTGTGGTGCAGAGGCCTCACGACATCCAGTCCCTAGAGGGACTGGTCACTGTCTGTAGGGTTTGTGGGACCCAAACGAGGTCACAGAGTGAAACCTGGCCCACACAGCTGTGGAGGGGGGAAACTGGGGCCTGTCTGTCAAGGTCAGACTGAGTTCTCAGATAGCCCCCCAAGTCCCCTCACCCAGAGGGCAGGCGACCCCCTCTCTGGGCCAAGGAGGGGCAGCCCTTCTGACCTCTCGCCCCGCTCTCCCAGCCCTCTAGAAGCTGGGAGTGGGGGAGGGGCTCAGCCCTTCCAGGATGGGGTCCCCATGCCCTCACAGTCTTCCTCAGGGAGGCCCAGTCGAGACCCCCCAGAGGGGCCGCTCCCACAGAGAGGGTCTGGGGCACCCCCTCGCCCCACAGGAGACTCCTCCAGGTATATCAGAGTCCTGCTCCAAGCCCCGCCCCCTCACACGTTGGGTTCCCACACAGGCCAGGGGACAATGGAGGGGGACTGACAGTTGGGAGGCCGGGAGACCCACCAAGCCCCGTGAGCTGATGGTGGCCACCGCAGGCCTGGGATGGAGCCCACCGACCCCTGTGGCCCCCCACACCTCGCCCCGCTGCCTGTGCTGCTCAGCCCACACGGCGTGGCAGAGCCTAGACCAAAACCAGCCACTTGCTCTGGGCAGGGCAGCGGGAGGTCAGGGGGTCAGGAGGTGGGGGACACTGGCCATGCCTGCAATTGCTTCTACCTGGTCCTCAGGCCATGATCCTCACGGGAGCAGATTCTTGGGTCCTGAAACCCACCCACATCCATTTCACCAGGCCCTGGGGCAAGCAGTCACCACCCCAACTTCTCAGCGACACACTTATAGGACGGGCAGCATGGTGGACTGCCAACCCAAGTCTCTGCAGCCAGCAGCCGGGGGCATGGGCAGCCTCCCTGCCGTCCATGCCAGGAGACGCAGTGTGGCCCCTGTACGGGTCCCGTCTGGCTGGCTAAGCCTCAGGCCCATTGGTCAGGGCTGTTGAGAGAGCGCGGGCCATGCTGCCAGGGCCATGCTGCCCCCCAGTGCCCTTGGAGCTCTTCTGCAGGCCCACCGCGTCCCCGCTGCTGGGCTCGCCGTCCGCACCCGGCCGGCCCAGGAGGCTGCGCACCGTTGCCTGGAAGCCACTGGTGACGAAGCAGTAGACGATGGGGTCCAGGCAGCTGTTGAGGCTGCTGAGGGCAACAGCCACATGGTAGGCCACGAGACTCGGGGGCCGAGGCACGTCGGGCCACAGCGCCACGGCCACCTGGCGGGCGTGGAAAGGTGTGAAGCACAGGAGGAAGATGACCAGCACGGTAAGCAGCAGCTGCATGGCGCGCACGCGGCGCTGCCGGCCCTGGGGCAGGAGGCCAGGCCGGGACAGCGCGCACACCATGCGGCCCGTGAAGGCGCTGAGCACCAGCAGCGGCAGTAGGAATTCCAGCACGGTCAGCGCCACCACACGGCAGCACAGCCGGTCGCCCGCCGCCACGCCCAGCACTGACAGCGTCACGGTGCCTGCGGCCAGCCACACGCAGGCGCACACGGCACGGGCGCAGGAGGGCTGGCGCCAGCGCTGTGCACCGTCAGGGCGCACGATGGCCAGGTAGCGGTCCACGCAGATGCAGGTGAGGAAGAGGATGGAGCAGTGCATGTTGAGGAAGTAGCCAAACACGTGCGGGAAGGCGCAGCGCGGGCAGCCGGGCGCGCTGTAGAACACCAGGAAGCGCGTGGGCAGTGAGAAGCCCACCAGCAGGTCGGTGACCACCAGGTTGAGGGTGTAGATGACTGAGGGCGTCTGGGCACGGGTGCGGCAGCAGAACACGTACAGGGCCAGCCCGTTGAGCGCCAGCCCTGCCAGGAAGATGACGCCGTGCACGGCCATGAGTGCCAGCCACAGGCCGGGGTAGGCCGCGTGCAGCTCCGCGTCCAGCTGCGCGAACAGGTGGAACAGGGATGTGCTGCTGTTGGCCGTGACGTTGGGGGCGGCTGGGGCCGCGGGCGGGGCGGGCGGCATGGTGGTGGACATCCCAGGGCCTGTAAGGAGAGACACACTCACTGGGGCGCCTGCCCAAAGCACTGACCCTCCACCCTGCTCGGGTGACCTGGAACCTCTCCCTGCTGTGTCCCGCCCGGCTCTGCGGACCCCCCAGGGGCCTGTGCTAGTGGACGGGGCCGCTCATGTGGCGTCTGAGTCTGAAGCATCATAAGGGCCTTACGCCGGAGGCAGGGATGGGGGCTGCACACCAGCTGCTGGGGGCCCCAGCTTCTTTCTGGGCCTGTGGGGGCCCATGTGGAGGCAGGGCAGGGAGTGGCCTGCGGGAAGCGGGTGGGCGCCTCTTTAGCAGATTTTGCTCTTGTGTACAGCTGAGGGGGGACAGGCCCACGCAGCCGGCCTCCACACAGGAACACTACGGGCTCTCTCAGGGCAAGAAGAGGCTTTGAGGAGGAGTGAGGAGGATCCGGGCGGCCTGGGGGGGGGGGGACATCCACGGCCACAGAGATATGTCTGCTGCCCACCCCGCATGGGCCAGGCGCCAGGCACTGACCAGGATGGGGGCAGAGGCTCAGCAGGGCAGACAGCCTCCTCGGGGAGGGGAGTCAGGATTCAGAGCTGTCCTCGGCCCTCAGTGCCCCTTCTGCATACTGGCCAGGCCCAGGTGGCAGGACTGTGAGGGTGTTGGCTGCAAGGGGAGGAGGCAGACCTGGGGCTGGGCTCCTGGACTCTCTGGCCAGCGTTCCGCTCTGCAGGCCCCCGGCTGGGTGCTGACCACATGGTCTCCGCGCCATGAGAGGTCAGGAAGGAAGGTCCCGGAGCGGTGGGACTGCGTGGGGCCCTCAGGGTCCAGCTTGTCTATGTAGCAAGTCACGGACAGGTCCTTTCGGCCCATCCAGGGTGACATGACTGGGATCCGGCGCCCTAGCAGTGCCCCAAGAGTGGCTGTGCAGGCTGCCCAGCAAGGAGGTGGGAGAGACGGGTGCTTGCGATAACCGTCCTGTCCAGTCTGGCTTCTGTTTCTCTCATGCCCAAGTGGTGCCCGAGTCGGGGTATCTGGGTGTCAGGGGACTCTGGGGCTCGGGGCTCAGGTGAGGGACTCTGGGGTAGTGAACCCGGGGTGAGGGGATTCTGGGGTGAGGGGACCCAGGAGTCTGGGGTGAGGGACCCGGAGTGAGGGACCCTGAGTGAAGGATGCTGGGATGAGGGAGCCTGGGGCGAGAGAGCCAGGTGAGGACTGAGGGGCAAGGGGCCCCGAGTGTGCTGGGTTCAGGCTCTGGGCTGTCTATGCTGCTCTCACAGGCCCTGGGGTCTGGGTTCCCACAACACTGAACCCCAACCTGCCTTAGAGATGTGCTTCCCTGTCTGTGGGGGTCCAAGGGTCTCCTGTCACCACTATCCCTGCTGGCTGGGGTTAGACCTGAGTCCAGATGTCTGTGCTCCTCTGCCAGAACCTGGGCTAAGGGAGTGGTGGGGGGCAGCTCCAGTTCCTGGGCCTGACCTGTCTGAACCCAGTTGTGGGGCTGGCTGGGTGCAGGAAGCCATGCTCTCTCTGGTGAAGGACAAAGCACCTAGTGTCTTTCGTCCCTGTGGTTGAAATGATCCTGGTTATCCAGCTTGTCATCCCACCTCTCTCAGTTGCAATGCCTCTTCTTTCAGAGAACCCTCCCTGATTGCTCCAGTAGGCTGCCGCCTCCTCCGTGTGGTTGCAGTGACCACTGCTCTGCACAGCCTGGCCTGGCCCCTCTTGCTTCCTCCCCACAGGCAGTGGTTTTCGGAGAGGAGAGTGGCATGGTCAGCGGATGCTGGTGTGTGAGGAGAGTGTGTGTGAGCTCGGCTGGCGTGGCTCGGAGGCCGCAACCCCCCAGGGTGGCTGCCTCATCAGGAAAGCGCCACGGGAGAGCAAGTCGCCTCACAGGTGGCCCAGCCCATGGCCTGGCAGGGGGGGTGTCAGGTCCCCCTGTGCCACCCCGGGGTGCAACTACGTAAGGGGAGTGTTGGGGGGGCTGTGGGACTCGAGCATGTCCAGGCTGAGGTGCCCAGTGCTGGACACAGACTGGGGGACTCACACTACCCCTGAGCAGGGACTCGCCTGCACCCCTACTGGCCGCAGGGATGGTGGACACGGGGGCTCTGTCTGCACGCGTCCATGGGGACAGGGACGGTGGACACGGGGGCTCTGGCCACCCAGAGGGCTCCTCCATGACCCCAGGGAGCATGCGGGGCCTGGGCAGGTGAGGGCCCCACCTCTGATCACAACTGGCCATGGAGGTGGGCTGCAGCCTAGGCCCCTTCCCCATGAGTGGCCCCTCTGCCCCTGCACCCCGGCTCTCCCACGCTCACACCCTCCTGCGCTTCCCACGGCAGCTTAGCTGCCTCCCCCCTCTTTATGGGTGAGACCCTCAGTCCTGTCCATGCCCTCTTTCAGCTACTGTTCCTCGTGGGTGTGGTGAGGACCCTGAGAACCTCCGTCCCTCGGGAGGTGGACGCCTGGGGAGTCCCGGCCATCAGCTGCAAGAGCATGACCACCAGGTGCTCTGACACCCCCAGCCCGGTCACACCTCAGTGTCCCCACGACACTGCCCCATCCTCTGCAGAGCCATGTCAGGGATCCTCAGTGGGCACCCCGCTGCCCACTGCCCTCATCGTGGGACTCTGTCCTTACCGACGCAGCTGTGCCACCTGCTGAGGGCCCCGGTCCCTGCCAGTGATCCCACAGATCCCTGACCCACAGTGCCCTTTCGGCAGTGCCAGGCCACTCACTGCCCACAGGTAGAGAATGGGGCATCTGGGGCTTTCACGGTGGGAGTCGGAGCCAGGGGAGGGGGCTCAAGGGACAGAGCCACTTAAGCTGGCAGTAGTAGGGGACCCTCAGGAGGCTCTGGGCCAGGGTGCCCAAAGTGGGGTCAGTGCAAAGGCCCTGGGATTCAGCGCAGACTCACAGGCTCTGGGTAGGGGATGGAGCCAGCCAGGACACCTTGGCACTTGACCCCACCCCACCCCCAGGGCCTTGCCTGACCGCTGAATCCGCACCCCTTCCCCAGGCTGTCCCCCCCTGACCCCATGATTTGAGACTGCCTCTGACTATGGTGAAATGAGGCCAGAGCTACTGCTCACCACCTCGGGTGACCCCAGAACAAAGGGGCCTCACCTCGGCTGCAGCAGGCGCTCAGACACACTGGAGGCCCCTGCCCATCGTGTCTTGCCTGCGGCCACACAGCTGTGCCTCGTCCTCCCGCCTGCCTGCCCAGCACCTTGGCCCCCGGCCAGTTCCCATCCCGCCTGCTCCTCTGGGGAGCCTGTTTCTCACAGGGCAGCGAGCACCCACCAGAGCCAGGCGGTGCGGGCATGGCCCCTTGGGGGACTCTGCTGGGGGGACTGGGCCTCAGTTTCCCATCTCTGATAGGGCGGGAGGGGCGGGAGGGGCGGGCTGGGGGCAGCAGAGGGTCTGTGTGGCAGGACACAGCACTGACCATCCTTCAGGCCAGCGGACAGTGGTACCTGGAGGAGAATGAATGAGTGAGTGAATGAATGAGTGAATGAATGAATGAGTGGATAGAGGGAGGAATGAATGGGTGGGGCTGGAGCACCCAGGTGGGGGTATCCTAGGCCCCTGGGAGGACCATTTCTCCCCAGTTCATGCTCCCTGTGGGGCCTCGGTGGGCCCACCTGCACTGCTGGCCAGGGACTCAGGCTTCCTTCCTTCTTCGCACCCCGCCCGCCCTGCCCCGCCCCACCCCGCCCTGCCCTGCCCTGCCCTCCTACCCTGCCCTGCCCTGCCCTGCCCTGCGCCTCCCTGGCCACCCGCAGGACACTCACCACGCCTCGCACCTGGCAGGTGGGCAGCTGGAGACGCAGCGGCTGCGGGACCCGTCGCAGCCTCGCAGCACCAGACCCGGACCCGGGACGCTGTCCTGGGCCGGCCGCGCCTTCCCGGCCTGACGTCAGGCGGCCCGGGGCTGCTTTTGGGCAGAGGCCGGGCGGGGCGGGCCGGCCGGGAGGAGCCGCGGCGGGCGGAGTCCCCAGAGGCCCCGCGGGGAAGGAAACTGAGGCCGGGAGTGCGAGGAGTGCGGGGGAGGGCGGGGGCTGGGGCGGCGCGGAGAGCGCGGGAGTGGGGCGCCCGGGGGAGGGCGGAGAGGGTGGGGGGCACCCGGGGAGGGGACAGCGCGCCCCGCTCGCTTCGTCCTACCCGCAGACCTGGGGTGTCCCTGGGGGGCTCACAGCCTGCATGCGGGGGTCTCCCTCACCCCGGGTTTGTGCTGCGGGGGTCAGGGTGGTCCCGGGAGAGAAGTGGGGGGGAGCTGTGAGGCTGTCCGGGGGACAGCGCCCCGACCTCCTCCTGGCTCCACAAAGGTCTCTGGGGCCCCTCTAGATGCGTCCGGGGGCGCCCCCCCAGGCCGCCAGGAGCAGCCTCGGCCCGCAGTGCAGGGCGAGCTGTGGGGTCTGTCCCGGAGGGGAAACTGAGGCCCAGAGTGTCACGGGAGCCGCGTGGGCGGGGCCATTGGGCGGGGCCAGGCCTTCGCCTGGGTCACACCTGACCTCACCTGACCCCTCACCCCCACCGTCACTCTCTGACCCCCTCACCCCTCACCCCATCACTCTCTGTCACTGTCAGCCTTCACTCCCTCACTCCCTGGCCTCCTCACTCCGTCACTCTGACTCCTCACCCCTCAGCCCGTCACTCTGACCTGGTGGAGCGCAGTGACCTGTGTGGCCCCAGCATGGGAAGAAGGTGCTGCCTTTGAGCCATAGCTCTGGGGACAGGACAGAGCCCTGGGCCTCCATGGACCCAGTCAGTCCCTGGCCAGCCCGTCCCAGCCCGCTAGCCCCGGGTGACAGCTCTGTGGGGCGTGGCCTCGGCCCAGTGGGCGCGTCCGCACCCGCAGGGGAGTGGTCTCTAGGGTAGGCGTGGCCTCACCACACGATGGGCGTAGTCTCAGGGAGTGGGCGTGGTGATGTCACCTGAAGGGCGCGGTCTCAACGAGTGGGCGTGGCCTCGCCACCGGGGCGTGGTCCCAGTGAGTGGGCGTGGCTCTCAGACGTCCAGGGCTGCACTAGGCACTAGGCCCACCTTCTGTCTCCAACAGGTAAGTTGTGCGTGGGTGGGGGCGCGCTGTTAAGCGATTTACAACCCTTTTGTTTCTCTGGAGTCCGGCTGAACCCTCTGATTGCGGGGCGCTGGCTCTAGGAGTGGGTTTCAGTGTCACGAGCCCCTAATGTGCGTGCACAACACTGAGCAAGGGGCCGGGGCCGCGCCAGAGGGTTCTCGGGTGGCCCCTCGCTCTGCAGGAACTGGTCCAGGCTACACAGCAAGGCTCCTGGAGGTGGACTGCTGACCCAGCGGCCGGAGCGCCCTTCTTCCTGCTCGGAGCCTCCAGTGATTCCTCGGCTCTAGGGGAATATCAGGTTATGGCAGGAGGACCCCCCCCCCAGTCACCTGTCCCACACTGCCGGGAGGGCACTTTCCAGGCAGTTGGCAAGGCGGTGCTCACTTCCCTCCCTCCTTGCACTCTTCATTACTTTCACAGCTTCTTCTTCTTTTTCCTTTTTTGCGGGGACACCCACAGTGCTCTGAGTTTGTTTGCCTCTGTGCTCAGGGACCACTCTCTGTGGGGCTTGGGTGGACCATACAGGGTGCCAGGACTCAAACTGGAGTTGGCTGTGTGCAAGGTAAGTGCCTTAACCCGGGTACTAACTCCCCTACTTTGGAAATTTGAGTTTTGATAACATTTTTATTTTGAGATGGGAGGTGGGGGATGGTGGTGATGGAGGAGAGCCATGCCATCCAGGCCTTGCTAGCTGGCCTAATCTGCTTCAGGCTCCATATCTTTGTTTTCGGTGAAAGGACCCACACCTTTTGGTACTTAGGGGTTCCTCCTGACTCCGTGCTTGGGCCTTACTTAGGCAGTGCTCAGGTGTTGGATATTAACCCTAAGTGTTCTCAGCTTCATCAGTGAATTGCCCCTTTTCCTCCTCCCAGTGAAGCTTACAGTGCTCTTGTGAGCATTCCTAATCCCCTGTGTTTATCTTTAACCTTTCTTTTGTGTTTAACCCATCATTGTTACAGTTCCCTGAGTAAGTCTTGATCGCTTATAAACTCAAACTTTTTGGTAACTCTGGACTTTGTATTTGTAGTGCTGTGAATTTGTACCTGCTTTTCTATTTCCCCTACAGACCTTTTATATTTTACTATAGAGCAATGTTCTTTGCTTAGACACAGAAAGACTATTAATGCTATGCTCCTACTATTTGGGAGTTGATTGACTCTGCAATATGTCTACTCCTGGGCATCCATCATAATTACTTGACTAAGACTTCAGTTGCTGTAGTTTCTAGCACCCCAAAAGGGAGGTCCCGCTGTGGGACTGGGATTGACCCAGGGTGAGTGGCGAAGCTACCCCAGCATCGAAATGGGACAATCTAGAAAGCATAAAAGCACGGTCTTCATGCAAGCTATTATGACTTAAGAGACAGGACCCCCATGGGGAAGGACAAGCTGAACTGGCCTGAGGACTTAGTCTGGGGTTTACGGTAAAAGCCTTGCTTGCTCTCGGAGCCCAGAAAATGAAGTTTTGGTATTTTTATCTCTTACTGTTTATCCAAATGACTGCAAGTATTGGTAAGAAATAGAATTAATTGTTTGACTTGTTTGATGCATAGGACTAGAAGGAAAGAGAAAAGCAATATAGATGTCCCTGAGAGACAGCATCACCTTGAATTTATCTCCTCCAGAGAATTGCCTCTGCTGGAATGTTTTACCTCTGTAAATCACACAGACATACAGTCCTACCCCTCTGACCCCTTCTGATGTTCTATAAGTATGCTAGCAGCTCTGCATTAAGCAGGCCATTTTCACCATCAGGCTGTGGTCCCTGTCTCTGTGTCTCTGCTGGGGAGGCCTGGAGAGGACGGGAGGTGGCTCTCGGCCACTGAACACACATGTCGTCACAGCACCCACACAAAATTTTGTGAACTTTCACTCAAGGACCAGGTGTTGGGGATAGAACCAAGCCTGAGCATCAGCCCCTTGTCTGGAGTCGTTAAAAGGAGCCTGAGTTCATCTATAAACAACCTAACCTGTCCTTTCCCCCTAAGGAACTTAAAAAAAAAAACAACACCTCCTTTCCCCAAAAAGACACAGGAAATAACCAAACACGGGGCGAGCACGGGCTGATTCGGGGCAGCAGGAAGCAAGTTCCTCAGCCTCTTCCCGTCTCTGTTTGTTCCTTTCCAAAAATAAAGCAGGATTTTCAATACAGAAACAACCCTTTGATTCAGGTTCTGTGGCCACTCTGAATCACCACCACAGCCACACACCAGTCGTCAGAAATTTGTAGGGTTTGTTGATTTGGGGCCTCTCCCGGTGGGGCTTGGGTGGACCAGACGGGGTGCCAGGGTTCAAACTGGGGTTGGCTGTGTGTGAGACAAGTGCTTTAACCCGCCTACTAGCTAGCTCCCCTGCTCCAGAAATTTGAGTTTTGATGACTTTTTTTTGAGGCTCGAGGATGGGAGGGCAGGAGGGTGATGGAGGAGAGCGTGAGGGTCCTGGTGGCCAGGACTTGCCAGTCACTTGGGCTCTCCGGCAGTACCCTCACCCCTCGCTGCCCTGTAGGCAGCTGGTCAGGTGGGCCAGCAGAGTGGGCGCACAGCCTCAGCGGCGTCTGGCCCAGGTGCTGTAGCGGACGAGGAAGGAAGGTGAGGCTGGGCCTGGAAGTCATCAGTCCTTTGCAGGCGCAGGGCTGGCCTGGCCTGCCTCGGGGTGGGCGTCTGCTGGCTCTGGGCTGAGAGCAGCTTCCTCACTCTGCATGTGGTTGCAACTGGGTGAGGCGGCTCATTTGGGCATGAGAGCCCTTCCTGTCCATCATGGACACCCCCAACAGGACCCTGAGACCTGCAGGGCCCAGAGAGTTCCCGCTCTGGAACCTGAGATGAGAGAGCCCGGGCAGAGATGAGATGGCCCCTGCAGAGATGAGGGGGGCCTGCAGAGATGAGGGGTCCCCTGCAGAGAAAAGGGAGGCCCCACAGAGATGAGGGGGGTCATAGAGATGAGGGGAGCTGCAGAGATGAGGGGAGCCTGTAGAGATGCACGGGGCAGAGACAGGACTCGAACCCAGACCCACGGCATCATGTCCAGTCCCTTCCCTGCGGCCATGCTGTGGAGGAGCATAGGGATGAGGGGTGAGCAGGAGCCTGGGCTATGGGGGATGGTCCCCTCCCTGAGCGGGCGGAAGAGGGCCAGCTGAGCCTGAGGGGGCAGGAGGAGCTTCTAGGGTGGCTGACAAATCTGGGCTCCGACGCTGACCGTGCTCTCTGCAAGCCACTCAGTCTCAGTGCCTCAGTTTCCCCAGCAGCACAAGGAGGACAGTGACACCGGGGCCTGCAGTGAGGATCATCAGGGAACAGATAGCTTCGGCCCTCGGTCTTGTGGGGCCCCCGGGCCACGGTCTCGGTGGGCAGGGGCAGGGTGTGCACAGGGCCTGAGCTCCTGGGGGGGGCACCTCTCCCCAGCCCCCTTCTGGCCAAGAGCACAGGCGCCCCCGCACCTGAGGCCCGGGAGAATGCTGTCTTCCCTCCGTAAATCAAGTCCTGTTTAAACCCCACTTCCGCCCTCCCACGAGAGTCTGTCCCTCATCTCCGGCACAGCTGATGGTGGGACAGGGGAGGGCCAGGACCTAGGAGGCTTCAGGGAGGGGCAGTAGGGGTTCTGTGGCCACCTCCTGGACTGAGCTCTGGCTCCTTACTTTCCTGCTCTGTGGCCTTGGGACTTGACCTTCTTTCTTTGAGCCTCAGTTTCCTCATCACTGGAGGGAGGAGACAATTGCATGAACCCTCTGGGTTACCAAAAGATCCTCTGGGAATACTCAGGGGGTGGGCACTGAGGGGATCTCCCGCAGGGGCAGAGCCTTCCGTGGAGGTGGGAGGTATATCCCCAGGCGTCTCACCTCCAGAGCTAGTGATGGTGGCCCTGCTGACTCCCCACCAATCAGACTGTGGGTGGCAGGCCTAGGCTGACCTGTGCCAGTGAGAGGAGACCAGAGGCCACTGGTGGGTTCTGCACTCTCTCTCATCCCTGGATGAGCAGGCAGCCTTTTTGTGTGCATGAGGGAGCTGGCTGGAGGATGCCAGGGAAGTTGCTCTGGGTGTGACTGCCCAGCATGTGGACTCACGCTGCCGTTGTGGTTCCTGCTGTGTGCCTGTGTAAGTGTGTGGACTCACGCTGCCCTTGTGGTTCCTGCTGTGTGCCTGTGTAAGTGTGTGGACTCACGCTGCCCTTGTGGTTCCTGCTGTGTGCCTTCGTAAATATCTCCAGGGAAGCCAGACAGGCTTTCCCTGCGAGCTGTGGGAAGTCCGGACTTCTAGTCCTGACTGGTGCTGGGGCGGGTGCACATGTCTGGCATGGGCGAGGCCCTGGCCTCCATTCCCGGGCCACATGGTCCCTAAGCACTGTGAGGTGCATCCTGGCGGTCCCCAGCCCTCTTCTGTGTTGCCCTGGCCTCAGCCCTCTTTCTCGCTCAGGGCCTCTCAGGCCAGAGGACTGGCAGGCAGGGCCTCCTCCACTGCTGCGGCCCTAAGGGCTCTGGATTCTATGCACAGCACCAACGCCCTCCATGCGGCTGCTCTCCCTGCCCGTGTCTGAGGCCCAACCTCATCTCTCAACCTCTGCATAATCTGTGACTCTCCTCCCTGCCCCCGCTCCTATACACAGACTGGGCTTATATACATCATGTATCCCCGCCCCCTTAGTTAGTTCTGCTGTCTGATTGGTTAAAGCTGATGTGGTCATCTGATAGAAAGGCCAATCAGGCTGTGCGTGCCCTTATAAGGGTTTGTAAAATGATCTCCTCCCAGAGTCCGCTAATGAGCGCTTGCCGGGGACTCAGGGGCTTCTCATGCCCTAATAAGGGCTGCTCCAACTCCTGGCCCGCATGCCCCCCAGAGTGCTTTGCGGGGTCTGTCCGCCAAGGGAGCCCCTCATCCTGGGCGGGAGTCAGGCAACAGGGGCCTGCTGGAGCCCGGGCTCTCCCAGGAACGTTTCCTGAAGGAATTCAGCTGCTGCATGCATGCCGCAGGCTGGCCCCTCTCCTACTGCCCCCCACGTCCTCTGCCTGAGGAGCCTGCAGTGGGGTTTTGCTGCCTCTAAAGATGGGGGGCACACTGCCTCGTTAAAGATGGCTCCGCCCTGGTACGAAGTGGGCCCTGCACAGCGCCCCCTGCTGGATCTGCTCTGTCCTGCGGCCCTGGGCGGTCTCCCCTTCAGCCCCAAGGCGTGCCCGCCCTCCCTGTGACCCCTGTGTGCCTGAGCCCCCTCCTGGGTTTGCTTAGGTCACCCTCCCCTCCGTGGGCTCCCTCGGGGCCTGGGGAGTGTGGCCACAGCACCCAGGAGCACGAGCCAGTGCCCAGCGGGTGGCCGGCAGCTGGGGGTGGAGTGCGGAGGTGGGCGCTGCCGTGGCCCTGTGTTTGCACCCTGTGTTAGCGTGCCCGCTGCTGCTGAGGCCTCACGATCTGCAGCTGCAGTTCTCGGCTTGAGGCTCCCCGCCCCCTCTCCGGGAAGCCCAGCTGCTTGGGGCCCTACAGAGGGTTTCAGGCATCCTGGACCTTGCTTGCTACACAGAGCGGCTGGCTGTGCTGCCCCCTGGTGGCCGCTGCCCACAGGCGCGGAAGCCCGCAGAGTGGCTGCCCCTGGGAAGGCAGGGGCAGCGCGCAGGGGACACTCCCCACTCGTGACGGGAAGTCAGGAACCTCCGTCCAGCAGGTTTTATTGGCCTGGACGCAGTGACTTGGTCTCCAGAAGACATCGCGACTGGGGGCCTGTGCTTCCAGGTGGGGTGACGGTCTGTGGCTATGCTGTCCACCCCAGACTCTCCAAGGGGGCTTCCTGCAGGGTCAGCGCCTGCCAGGCTCCAGACAGTGTGGCTGGGCCGGGTTCACTCCCTGGGCCACTATTTGGCTCACACGCAGTCTTGGGCCGGCTGCTAGTAGTCCTGCCCAATCTCTGGTCAGCCAGGCTCATCTGGACACGCGGCATCGTCCCAACCCCAGTAGCTGCCTCCTGCCCACTCTGTCCACCCCCCCCCACTACCCTGTGCACCCACCTGGGAGGTCAGGGGCCAGGGAGGGGCACCTCCAGGGTCTCTCGAGCCCCCCAGCTCTCCAGCGTCCTCCCTTCCACTCTCCTCCGAGCCCTTGTGACCTGGGGGGCAGGAGAGAGCTCAGTCATGTCCTGACTTGCTGCCAGCACGTCCCTCATCTTGGTTCCTTCTGGGCGCTCGGCCTAGGTAAGGCCCGAGTTCCCCCCCTGTACTGCGAAAGAACCAAGCAGACACACACATGGGCGGTTGGGGTTTGTCAAACAGAGGGGCAGGATGAACCCCTGCTGGACACCTGGGGGTGTCAGGGCCGAGTCAGGTGTGGGCAGCAAATGCTCACCCTGACTGTGAAATTGGGCACTGAGGGGCCACCCCCTGCCCCCACGCGAGGGGATTTCTGGGTGGCTGGGGGAGTTGGCAGAGACAATCTGGGTACCCCATTCACCTGCCAGTTCCACTCTCCTGCCTGGGGCTCTGAACCCCGCTCCCCCAGGTCGCGGCCGGGGCCCCCGCAGTTGCCTCCCTCTGCCGTGCCCTGCACGCCTGCAGCACCTTTGGTGCGTCTGCCTGCACCCTCCGGGGCTGGCCTGGACTCCCGCGTGCCTGGACTCAGGGTAGAGTTTCTGGCACTCAGTGGCTGGATGTCCTGCGGGATCATGCGTCCCACTGTCAGGCAGACCCTGGGGAACGCCTTGCTCCCAGGGGTCTCAGGCAAGGCTCCTGGGACACCCCTATCTTTCTGGTCACGGTGGGGGTCCCCTGGGGGCGGTGCAGCTCACTGCCAGGATGTAGTGCAAAGTGCAGAGCAAGCCAGGATGGGGTCAGCACAGTGGCCACGAGGGGTGGCCTGCCTGCGGCCTGTGTCCAGCCTTCTCCCAGAGATGGTCTCCCAGGGGCCCTGGGTAAAGCAAGCAGCTATGTGGGTACCAAGGGTCAGGAGGAGTTACACAGCCTGGGGCTTCTTTGGGGAGCCCTCCTGACCCCTGAGTGAAGGGGTCACTGTGAGGGCTGGGGAGCTGTCAGGGAGGGTGACAGCTGTTGGTCAGGGGAGGCAGCTTCTAGTGCAGCTGCCCTGACCTGGGGCCCCTGGCTCACGTGCCCCCCGCTTCTCCCCAGGGGCCATTGGGCCTGCCCTGGGCTGTGAAAGTAGAAGCCACTTCCTCTCCCTGTCAGGGTGCAGGGCCTGTGACTTCTGAGAGGAGGGTTCATCCCCTGTGTGCCCCCTACCCTGCTGAGCCCCCTGTCCCCCTGTAAGACCCCCGGAATAACCACTGGTGGTTAGGGAGGGGCGGCTGCAGGTCTGACTTCCGTTTTTTTTTGGGTGCCCAGGGTCCACCTGGGCATGTAGTCGGACTGACCAGTAAGAACAGGAACTTGGGGCCTCCAAATGGGTCACTGGCTGGTTACGGAGGCCTGAAGGGGGCCAGACAGTGGCCAGGGCAGGATTAATGGATCTGGGGGCCACCAGCTTGCCAGGGTCGTGTTGCTGCCAAGGGTGATGGCCTGAAGGGGCTGCTCCAGGAAGAACGTGGGCACTGGGGGACCCGCCGGGGACGCTGCTGTGGGCTGCTGTCCCCACCCCTGCCCCCGGCTCTCCTCCTGAGCCCCTGGTCTCACGGCTCAACTGCTATCAGTTCTAGAAAGGGGAACCCCTCTCTCTCCTTCCCTGGAAACCTCTCCTGGGCTGGCCAGTGCCCGGGGTAGCCTGTAATGAAGTGACCCTTTGAGCTGGCCGCCCTGGCCACCACTGCATGCAGGCATGCTCTAGAAGGTTCTGAGATGGGTGGGGCCCTCCGGTGACTTTTGTAAAGTGGGGGGTAGAGAGGCAGCAGCGGCCTTCTCTCTAGTCACCCCCATCCCTGGGAGCCGTGGGGATCCAGGACCGTGAGCTGCCCCTGGCAGGGAAGGAGTCAGGCCTAGACGTACCCAGGCCTCTCTCAGAAAAGAACTTCAGAAGATGAGCAGTGAAGTAGAACAGATTTGGGAATTTGAGGAAGGGTGGGGGGGTGTGATGTGTGTGTCTGTGTAGAGAGAGAGTGAGGGAGGAAAGGATGGGGGGAGAGCGCGAGCGAGCATAGCGTGTGTGTGTGTGTGTGTGTGTGTAGATGCCAGTGACACACGTGCTTGGGCCCCACATGAGCTGGGCAGCACCCACCCGGCAGTGCTTCCTTTGTCCCGGGCGGCTTTCCCAGGGTCCGCTGGAGCTGCCCCGCGGGGTCTCTTCCTGGGTGAGGGTCGGGGCTGGGGTTGTGGTCAGTGGGGGGAGGGCTGAGTGTGGTTGACTCTCCTTTGGGCTCCCGCGGGGGCTTCTCTCACAGGGGGTCTGGCCGTCTCTGGGCCTGAGCTGGCCCCAGGTCAAGGTCTCCTCCAGCCGGAGTCCCTGTGTCCACAGGTGGGGCCTGGCCGCTTTCGGGCGGTGGGCTTCATGGCTTCCCAAGAATTCGTTGCCGTGGGGGCCCTTCCCTGTCTGCCTGCCTGCTTCCTTCAGTTCCAGGGCTCCTAGCACCCTGGAAATCTGGCGCCCCTTAAAACTAAAGTTATTTCTCAGCGGTGCGGTCACACCCATCGGTGCCCTGGGTCTACGTGGAGGTGAGGGAGGGGCTTCCGAGCCTGCTCCAGGCCCACAGCTATGCGGGTGCAGGGAGCTGGGCTACCGGGCCTGTGCTCCAGCCTCATGGGGGTCCTGGGGACCTCAAACCACAGTCTGGCCCAGGTCCCTAGGCCGGATGACCACGATGGAGGCCCGCGGGCCTCCACCGGACACCGGGGCACCCGGCAGCCCGCGCGCACCCCGCCCTCTCCACCCCGGAGGTCCAGCAGCCCAGCCCCCCTCACGTCTGGCCGGGCCTCCGCGGCTGAGGTCAGCCCCCCATGCTCCCGCAGGCCGCGCGGGGACGCGCTCCCATTGGGCGGCGCCGCCCACGTGGCCGGCTGCGCGCTCCGTTCGGGGCCGAGCCTGTGCGCGCGCGTGGCCGCCCTCTCCGTGGAGCCGCGTGGCGCCCGCTCCCAGGTCGGTCTCAGCACGCGCGCGCGGGCGCGTGTAGGGGCCGGGGGCGCGCGGGGCCGGGGGCGCAGGGGCCGGGGGCGCGTAGGAGCTGGGGACGCGCGCGGGCACATGGGGCTGGGGCGCGGAGGGGCCACGGGCGCATGGAGGGGCCCGGGGCGCAGAGGGGCCACGGGCGCACGGAGGGGCTGGGGGTGCAGAGGGGCCGGGGGCGCGTGGGGCCGGGGGCGCGTAGGGGTTGGGGGCGTGCGCGGGCACGTAGGGCGCGTAGGGGCCGGGGACGCAGGGGGCCTGGGGCGCGCGCGGGCACATGGGGCGGGGGGCGTGTAGGGGCCACGGGCGGCGCGTAGGGGCCACGGGCGCACATAGGGGCCGGGGGCGCTCGTGGACATGTGGGGCGTTTAGGGACTGGCTCGCGCGGGCACGTAGGGGCGAGGGGCGCACGTAGGGGCGGGGGGGCGCAGGGGCCGGGGGGGGGGGCGCAGGGGCCGGGGGCGCGCAGGGGCCAGGGCGCGCAGGGGCCGAGGGCGCGCAGGGGCTGGGGGCGCAGGGGCCGGGGGCGCAGGGGCCGGGGCGGGAGGAGCCGGGGCGGGGGGGCAGGGACCGGGGGCGCGCAGGCCGCCGCCCGGGGGCAGCTCGGGGGCGCGCAGTGGGGCGGCGCCTCCCCCTCGCGCCCGCACTTCTCTCCTGGCCAGGCCAGGGTCCCGTTGCCGGGGCGATCTCGGAGTTCGCCCAGTACCAGGTTCCACCGGGAACAGGTCTCGATCCTGCCCTTCCTTCTGTCCAAGTTGGGGCGCTTGGCCCCCGGCGCCTCTCCCCTCCACAGGTCTGGGTTTGGGCGTGGGGTGCGGTGTGGCCGGGAGCGGAGCCTGGGGCTTGGGGGTGGGGGGCTCTGGACTAGGCCCTCCGGGGTGTGCCTGGAAGCTGGACACAGTTCACAGGTGGGCAGGGCTGGGCTCCCTCCCCAGGCCTGTGGGCTTGTGCCTGCCCTGCTGAGGGACAGGGTCAGCTGGTATGGGTGTTTTAGGGGTGTCCCGGGAACTCCGGGGGCATGGACTGGCCCTCCACTGCAGCCTCCTTACGGGTTTTACAGAAGCTGGTTGGGGTCCCGTACCCAGAGGCTGTTTGACCTGGTTGGCTCGGGGCCGTGGAATCGGGTGGGGTCCTGCTCCCCACCTAACACTGGGCGGCGTTGAGGGAAGGCTGCTCCGCCTCCCGTTCCAAGGCCGGGGGCCCACTGGCTGGGGGTGGGTCCTTGCTGCACTGTTTCCAGCCACCAGGAGGCGCCACCTGGGCAGCTAGCTCAGGCTCTGGTGTGCCAGGCACGAAAGTGGGTGGCGGGTTCAGGGTTTAGTGTGACCATGGGTGGGCAGCTGGACTGGGCCAGGGCAGGGGCCAGACTGAGTCTGTGAGTATGGACAAGCCCTTGTGAGGCCTGGTGTGGGCAGAGGTGGACATGTGGCCCCTTGCGGCAGCTGCTGGTGGGCAGGGCATGGTGGGCACATAGCTGGCTCACTGCGGCTTTGGGCCCTGGCCAGCAGCACGCCTGGCAGAGGAAAGCAGGGGCTCCGGGCCCCAGGACAAAGCCGCACTGCTGGGCTGTGTCCCCGGGCCCTGGGCCTTCGGCTGGAGCTGGACACATGATGCTTTCTGCCTCTGGCCACCCTGCCCTGTACCTTCTGCCTGGGGTGTCCTTGCCACCAACTGCCCGTGGACTTCCTCCTACAGGAAGCCTTCCCAGACCACCTGAGGAAACTTTCTGGCTCCCGGTGCCCTCGCTTCCCAGGCTGGGGGGGGTCCTCCATGCACACACTGGTGGGTGGGCAGGTTAGTGCAGGCTGAGGGCACCGAGGTACTGGACCCCAGACCGGGACGGGGCTGTGTTCCGAGCTCAGGACTTATTTTCTGGGTGGGACCTGGCTGGGGCGTGGCCTCGGGTCCTGGGGCCCCTCGACCAGCTCAGTCCACTCGATGCCCGTGCGGGCTCGTGGGCCATGCCCACGCTGGCTGCCTCGTGGCCTTGCCTGTCCTCTGAGTTGTGCGGGAGCGGGGGAGCGGGGCGGGGGGGGGCCTGGGGCTGGGGGCTTGGCCTGCCGCCCCCTGATCCTGGCGGGGCTCTTCCCGGCCCCCACCCGAGGCTGGCAGAGGCTCTTCCCAGCCCCCCCCTTGAGGCTGGCGGAGGCTCTTCCCGGCCCCCTCCGCGGCTGCTGCTCTGCTCCCCGCCCCCAGCTCCTCCTGGGAGCGGAGCGGTTCCCACGGCCTCCCTGGCAGGGCTGAGGCGTCTGTGGCGCGGGTGGGGGGGGGTGGCCCGTCCACACACTCCCAGGGGAACGGAGCCCCCGCCACTCTCCCGGCCCAGCCCCCCGTGACTCAGGTTTCCTGGAAAAGGCGTGGAGAGTTCCCCCACCCCCATGCGGCCCCTCGGCCCCATCCCGGCCCCCAGCGACATTCGGACCCCCTCCTGCTGGCACCCCACCCCAGACACCAGCCCCGCCCCGCCGGGCCGCCCAGGCGGAAGTCTCCCTCCTGGGGTCAGCCGCGCGCTCCTTCCTCCCGGCTGCTTCTGGCCGCCCGCCCAGTGCCGTGTCAGCTGGGAAAGGCCCCTTGGAGGCTGCCCAGGGTGGGCCTCCCCACCACGGCCTCCCTGTCCCGTCCACTCGGCCTGGCCCCGCCCTTCCTCCCTGGGCCTCAGCTCTCTCCCGGAGAGTGGGGGGCCGGGCAGGCCGCAGACTCCACGGAGGCCCAGGCGGGCCCAGACGGCCAGAGCCTGTGGGGGTCAGGCATCTGCCATCTGGGCAGCCCAGGGTGGGGAGGCCGGCTGTGGGGCCTCAGTTTCCCTGAGTGTTCGATGCAGCCCCGGGCTGTGGGGGTGGGCCGGGCCCCCTGCACGGGCTCTTTGGGGCTTTTCTCCTGTATTCGGGAGTGCCTGGATGAGGCGTCTGCTGCCGGCTCCGAGCTCCTGGCCCCTGCTGGCCACGGAATGATGATCCCCCTCGACCCTGCAGCCCCTGGATGGCCCCTATGGGCCTCATGACCGTTCTCACACAGGCCTGTCCATTTCACATGGACGGTTGTGGACGTCTCAGGCAGCTTCTCCCTGTCCCCAGGGTAGAATTCTGCACCTCCTGGCTTCTCCTGCCCTCCCCGTCTGCCCCCTGCATCCTGGCTGCCATAAACTGGGCCAGGGGACGGGGAAAGATGGACAAGGTAGGTCCTGTCCCCAGGTAGGACCAAGAAGTGGACAGAGCCCACTGGAGGTGGTCACCTTCCCGGAGCCAGAGTCTGTCCTAAAGGCAGGATGTTGTCAAGGGGCAGGAAATCAGTCAGGGTGGGCTTCCTGGAAGAGCTGACCTCAGGTTTAGATGAGGTGGTCACCAGGTGTCTGGGGGTGGGGCTCCTGGAAGGGGGTCCCCCCGGGCGTGGGCCTGATGGGGTGGCATTACCCCCAGGCACCGTCACAAGCCCCTCTGGGCCTGCTGTGGGGGCTGCGGGGCTCAGGGGATCGAGACTGAGGAGCCTCTGGCAGGGCGGTCTGAGCGGTCTTCCCCGTGAGGACGGGGGCGCCCTGCGCAGCCCCCTTGCTGTGGGGCGGGGAGAGCAGGCGGACCCCAGCTGGGCGCACCACCTGTTCTCAGTCCAGCTGGGGCAGGGTGTGACGGGCAGGCCTGAGGACCTTTCCCAGGCAGGGGGCAGAGGGTGGAGGAACAGCTGGGGGGGTAAGGCCCCGGGGGGGGGGGAGTGGCAGGCCCCCCCCATCATCCTGGACACAGCCTGGAGCCCCCAGGCCCCGGCATGTGCCCATCTGCCCCATGGCCTGAGCATGGGGTATCGGGTCCACGGGCACCGTGCAGGCCTGACCCTCCCTCCCGAGGACCTGGGCCGTCAGGTACTGCCGCCCACCCCCACCGTGCACTGGGCTGGGCAGGCCGGGCCCTCCTCGAGGGTCAGCAGCGGGGCCGGGGGCCTGGCTGGGCATCAAGCTGGGGACACGCACTGCCCAGGCCCATCGCCCCGTCCCCAAGTGTGCCCACTGTCCCCATGTAGCGCCAGGCCTTGTTTCGACCCAACCCACGGCCCCTTTCCGTGCCAGCGCATCCCCTGCGAGAGGGCCAGGCCCGAGCGGGGGGGGGGGCACAGATGGGGTGTGTGTGTGACCGTGTGAGTGAGCCGTGTGTGCATTAGTGTGCATTAGTATGGATGTCTGTTTCTTTCTGTGTGTGAGTATGTGTGAATGTGTGGGTTTAGGTGTGAATGTACGAGTGTGTTAGTGTGTATGTGTAAACATATGTAGATATGAGGATGTGTGCATGTGTCTGTGAGAATGTGTGTCTGTGTGTATCCACATGTCTGAGAATGTATGTGTATGCATGTCTGTGAGTGTGTGAGAATGTGTATGTGTGCGAGTGTATCTGTGAGAATGTGAGTTTATGTGTGATTGTATGAACGTATGTCTGAGTTTATGAGTGTATGAGTGTGTCTGCTTTTGTGAGTATCTGTATGTTAGAATGTGAGTGTATGAGTATGTGTCTGTGAATGTGTGTGTCTGAGAATGTGTGTGTGTGTTTTATGTGTGATTTTGTGTGAGTGTGTGGATGTATAAATGTGTTTGTGTGTGTGCCTGTCTGTGTGTGTCTTGTGTAGGTCAGAGTATGAGTTTATGTGAGTGTGAGTGTATGAGTGTTTCTGTGTGTGTGTGAGTTTATGTGAGTGTGAGTGTATGAATGTGTTTCTGCATATTTGTTGTGTGTGCCTGTGTGTGTGCACTGCACTGTATGTGTATGTGTGTGTGTGTGTGCCTGTGTGTGTGCTGTATGTCTGTGTGAGTGTATGAGTGTGTGTGTGCTGTATGTCTGTGTGTGAATGTGTATGTCTATGGGTCTGTGTGTGTCTGTGTGTGTGCTCCTTGGGCTCGTCTCCGTGCTCACCTTCCCCTGTGCTCCCTGGCCGCATGGCCCAGCCCCTGTGGGTGGTCAGGAGGGACCCCTGGTTCCTGAGGCAGGACTCAGGCCCCACTCGTTGGGGGTTTGTGGGGGCCAGGTGGGAGCCCCAAGTCCAGGTCACTGCCGAGTGCTGCCCGAGTGAGGTGGGCACAGTGCCTGGCTGTCCCCTGCGGGACTCCTACTCCTGTTCCCCACCCCCTGGGTTTCTCCCGCAGCCCCTGCCCCTGTCGGGCAGAAAGAGGGGGCTCCGGGCCCAGGCGGGGATGCTGGGCAGTACTCAGGGCCATTTCTGGTGGTGCCAGGGACTGAGCCCAGGTGTGTGAGCACTGTTGCCCGAGACCTGCCCGGAGATGTTCGGGGGTCCAGGCCTCCCCAAGGCTGTGCTTTGCACTGTCCTGCCCCACCCGTGCCACTGGGATATGGGAGGCGAGAGCAGCGCTCGGAGCCTTCTTGTGGGCCCACGAGGAGCCTGGACATGGGCCAGGTGCCTGCCCACCCTTGGTGCCGTCCTGGCCCCAGTGGACTCAGGTGAGGCCAGTGGCGGGTCCCCGGAGGCTCTGGTACTTGGGGACTCTGCCCTCAACCTGCCCCTGTCCCCTGTGTCCCTTGAGGGGTCTCTGGGGGTGCCTCGGGGCTGCGTCTTGCTGCCAGGCTGGCCCAGAAATAGCCGTGCCCCCTGGCCCCGCCTGGCAGCACCCGGGGCGCCTACGTGCGTGGCGTCCAGCAGCTGGGGACGGGCTATTTTAGACGTGGCCTCCCAGGCCAGGCCACTGCCCTTTCCCGTGCGTCCCTGGGCCCCGCTGACGTGCGTTCTGCCCCCTGCTCCCCACGGCCTGAGCCCTGGGCAGCACCCGACAAGTCTCTGAGGCCTGGGCCTCAGTTTCCCCTCAGGAACTCGTCCAGAGAAAATGCTGAGACTATACTCCTGGGCCGGCCGGCTCAGTTCCTGGGTGGATGGAGGGGACATCGGCCATTGCGGGACACAGGCCGGGCAAGGCCCAGGAAGCCGGTGGGGTTGGGGCCGGAGAGCACCCGGGCGGGGGTTTGTCGCCCCTGCTGAGACATGGTGTCGGGGGGGGGTGGGGAGGCCCTGCTATGGCACATTCCCGCCCCCACAGCACCCCGTGCCCACCACGCGGGGGTGCGGCCTACCTGCACTGTCCCCGCGTCCCCAGGAAGAGGTTCCCGGGCCGTCCCCTGGGCAGCTGCTGCTGGGGGTGCAGCCCCACCTTCAGGAGGACAGGGTACCCTCAGTTACTAGGGGCCACTTACAACCAGGCTCCATTGCATGTGGAAACAAATACATCTGTGCACACACGTGTGTATGCTTGTACACACATGGATGTCCCTGCTCATCTGTGTGTGCATGATGCACAGAGCATTGTGTTTGTATGTGGATGAACATGTGAATGTGCATGTACATATGCACTTGTGTGCACACATATGCGTGTTTCCGTGTGCATGTGGAGATTGTATGTGAGTGTACATATGTGTGTATACACATCTGAGTGCATGTGTATGCATGTGTGAATGCATTGGCCTGCATGTTTGTGCATGTGTGTGAGTGCAGCTGTACTGTGGACACACATGTTATATGCAGGGGAGGGGCGGGGCCCCCCAGGCCTCCTGGGCCTCCACAGTCCCAGCAGATGCTTGTGTTGGGGGCTGGGTGAGGGGCTCTGAGCGACACACTGAGTGGCTGGGACGCTCGTCTCGCTTCTGCAAGCCTCGGGTGTGCCCGGAGTCGGGATCAGCCGTCGGAGGCCCAGGAGGGAGGTGCCCGGGCATGGCCACCAGGCCTGCTGCCCAGACGAGGCAGGGGTGGGCTTCCAAAGCTGCTTCAACCGGGCACACCCGAGGCCGCAGAGGCCAGCTCGGTGCCCCACGCGCCACAGTGGCTCTCGGGAAAGGGCTGGGCTCCTCAGAAGAGCAGCCTCTGGCCTGGGGTTCCCCGGGCCCAGCGCCTGCTCCATGGCCCCGGGTCGGTGGTGTGTGTGTGAAAGCATGTGAATGAGTAGGTGTGGACACGGGACTGTGTTACATGTGAGTCGTTATTGTGTGTGTAAGTGAATGTGTGAATATGTGAGTGTGTTAGTGGAGTGTATGTGCACATATTTGTGTGTGTATGTTTGAATGTATTTGAGTGGGTTTGGGTGTATATGTAAGTGTGTATGTGTGAGAGTTTGTGAGTATGAGAGTAAGTGCATGTGTATGTATATGTGCGTAAGCATATGTGAGTATGTACACATGTGAGCGAATATATGGATTTGAGTGTGTATGAGTGTGAATGTGTGTTGGTGAGTCAGTGTATGAGTTGGTGAGTACATTGTATGAGTGAATGTATGTGCCTGGGTGGGGGAATGTTTCTGGGGGTGTGAATTTGTACTTTTTTGTGAGTGTGTGAATGTCAGTGTGAATTGAATGTATATGTGTATGTGTTAGTGTGTGTGAGTTGAGTATATGTGTAAATGTGTATGAGTCTGAGCAAATGTATGTGTGTATGTGTGTAAGTGAATGAGTATATTTTAGTGTGAGTGAATGTGTCTTAATGAGTGTGTGCATGTGTGTTAGTGTGTGAATGTGATGTGAGTGAATGCAAGTTTGTACATATGTGAATGAATGTGTGTGTGAGTGCGTGTGTTAGTGTAAGTGAATATATGTGAGTGTGAATGTGTATATGAGTAAATGAGTATAAGTGAATGTGTTTGAATGTGAATGTGCATGTGTGTGAGTGAGTGTGAGTGGGCATTATGTGAGTATATGTGTGTGAATGTGAGCATGTGAGTGTGTATATGTGAGTGAATGTATCTGACTATGAATGTGAATGTGTGAGTGTGTAAATGTGAGTATGAGTAAGTGAATGAACTTGTGTACGGATGTGTTTATGTGACTGTATGGATGGATGTGTATATGATTGGATGTGAACGTAGTGTGTGAATGCATATGTGAATGTGTATGTGAGTGCATGTGAGTGCAAGTGGATGTATGAGTATGTGTATGTGTATGAGTAAATGTGTAAGTGAATGTGTGAATGTGTGTGATTGTAAGTGAACGTACGTACATCCGTTAGTGAATGTGTAGCAAATATGTGTGAACGTGAGTGAATACGTGTGAGTGAATTTGAGTGTTAATGAAAATGTGAGTGTGTATAAAAGTGTGAATGAGTATATTTGTGTGAATGTATATGTGTGTGAGTGATGTGTATGAGTGTGTAAATGTATGCATGAATAAGTGAATGTGTGAGTGTTTATATGAGTGTGAATCTGTGTGAGGATGTATGTGAATGCTTGTGTGTGTGTGAATGAATACGTGTCAAAAGTGTGTGTGTTCGGGTAAGTGAATGTGTGTGTGTGTGTGTAAGAAATGTGTGATATGAATGAATCAGTGAATGTGGGTATGACTGCGTGGCTGGCAGTGTAATGACTGAGCACAGTGCGGTCTTTCACTGTGGGGTCCCCACACAGAGGCCGCCCACGTCCAGCCCATGGGGTGGTGGCGGGGATGCGACACTGCTTTGGCCTTCAGGCCCATAGAGGAGCCCAGGGGAATCTGACCTCTGGGACTGGATCTGCGGCAGTTTGTGGGGGCAGTGGTGGGGGTCTCTGGTGGGTGGGTCTCCGGGCAGTGCCTGGGGATCGGGACAGGCCTCCGGGCTGGGCGGCTGAGGGTCCTGGGGCTGGCCAGTGGACCTGTGTATGGTGTTGGGGGCTCTCAGGTGAGGGCCAGTCCGAGAAGCCCCTGGCTTCCGGGGGCAGCAGGACGGGCCTGCTCTTGTCCTGGAGCCCAGCTACCGGCTGGGAGAGCCTTCCTGGGGCTCCTCTTCTCAGGGCTGGGGGACTGCTAACTGCCCTGGAGGCTGGGTTTGGGGGGGCACCCCTCCACGGACAGGCCTGGGGCTCTCCCTGGGGGGTCCCTGCAAGGACAGGCCTGAGACCCCAAGAGCGGGCTGGGAATGCTCTGGGGATCTGCCTTGTGAAGTGGGGGCTGTTCCTAGGTGTTGGGGCTCAGAGAACCTTTCAGAATGTATAGGGTCCAGGGACCCCCCTCCCCTGTGAGTCCCGGGCCGGACCCCTTTGTCCCCCTCCCCCCCGCCGCAGCCTCATGGCTTCCGTTTTGGAGCACTGCCCGCTGCTCCGCCCCCACCCCCCATGGGGCCCTGGGGACAGCCTTGCCCTGGGCCCTAAGCCCAGCCTGTGCGGGGGAGGGGTCCTCTGGGATCTGCACAGGGACCTCAGCCCGTGTCCTGCCCTGTAGGCGACAAAGTGCTCGCAGAGGTGGCCGCCCGCTGGGACACGGCCTGGGCCTCCGAGCTCCCCGCATACAGCCCCTCCCAGCAGGGGGCTGGGGGCGCGGCGGGGGACTCTGGACTCTTGGTGAGTGCTCGCGGGTGTCTGGCAGGCTGGGGGCAGAGGGGAGACCCTCCTTAGCTCAGGGGCTGCTTCAGTGCTTCCACCTTGAGTGGGGGTGGAGAGACCCCTTCCTCCGGGGCTGGGCTGGCCAGTGAGGGCTGGACGAGTCTGTCCTCCAGGCTCTGCTGCCACCGCGTCCCTGTGGTGCACCTCGTGCCCGGGGCCCGGGAGGGAGGGGGAATGCAGGCAGGTGCCCACAGGAGGCGACGTCGTCATGGGTCAGGGGCTGGGCGGGACCCCACCAGACTTGGCGCCCGGTGTGGGCAGACACTGAGGTCAGCCTCCCTGGGGGCCGCGTGAGACCATGTAGGGACTGTGTGGGTTTGTGTGGGGCCATGTAGGGACTGTGTAGGGCTGTGTGGGGCCATGTAGGGACTGTGTAGGGCTGTGTGGGGCCATGTGGGGACCATATGATGCCATGTAGGGAGATGGAGGGACCATGTGGGGCCGTGTGAAGCCATGTAAGGGACCGTGTGAGGCTGTGTGGGCACTATGTAGGACTATGTGCAAACATGTAGAACTGTGGGGCCATGTGGGGACTGTGTGGGGCCATGGAGAGAGATGGACCATGTGGGGACCATGTGAGGCTGTGTGGGACTATGTGCAAACATGTAGAACTGTGTGGGGCCATGTGGGGACCGTGTGGGCTGTGTAGGGAGATGAAGGGGCATGGAGGGCCCTGTGGCTGCTGTCTCGGCAGGAAGCCCCATGGTACTTGCCTCGGATCTCCGAGCCCACGGCTGTGCAGAGGTGCGGGTGCTGGGCTCCGAGCTGGGGTGACTGGCCTCCAAGTCACACTCACAACTTTTGGCCACGGCAGAGGTGGGGGACATGATGGGGTCCAAGGCCCGAGTTGCTCCTTGAGTCTGCAGGCATGGCCGAGGGAGCTCCCTGTCCCAGGAAACTCATGGAGAGGCTGGCGCCTTCCCTACCTTTGGGGCCTGCGTCTGCCCAGACACCACCTCCTGAGAGCCCTCTGTGATTGCCTCCCTCCCCTCAGGGTTAGCTTCTGAAACCCACTGCCTGGTTACTGAGTGTCCCTACCCCCATCCAGAGCTCCCTGGATTGGAGTCCCCACCCTGGGGTTGGGGGGACCTGGGTCAGGGGATGTGGGCAGAAAGGAGGAGCTCTCTGACACTCAGTGATGATAGCACTGAGCACTTGGTGTGGAGCTACCCGGCAGCTGGAAACCCTGGCCCTGAAGCAGTGCAGACTTGGAGGTGTCAGCGGTGCCGGGCTGGTCTGGAGTGGAGGCGGCACCACCTCTGGGGGGTCACTGACAGCGTGTGCCCTGTGGTCTGCTTGGAGCCCCGGGAGAATATGGGATGGGGACAGACCCCGAGACCCTCCTCATGGCCTAGTGGGGGCATGGCATGAGCCCCCGGTCTGGATCCTGGCAGTATGTGGAGGGGCATGGGCTCCAGGTGTCCCTGCACTGTTGGGCAGAGGCTACCCCACCTGGGATGGGGACACGGGGGGGGGGAGGGGCCTGGCACTGCTGACGCTGCAGGAAGGACCACTGCAGGGCGGTCAGGTGGCGGGTGTGTGGGGGGAGCTTGGGGAGGGTGTTTGGAGCCGGATAAGCCTAGGGTGCGGGGGGCGGGACTTTCTGCAGAGCTGAAACCTGGGGCATGTCCCTGGAGATGTCACAGACTGGCTCGAGGAGGCCCTGCCCCATGTAGGCAGGAGGGTGTGGCCTGGGGTGCAGAGGCCCCTGCAGGGCGCCTGGTTCTCCCTCGAGCCCTGAACCCTGTCCCTTTAGGCTGCCCGGCTCCAAGGGGGCCAGGTCACTGGTGGTGTGAGGAGCGTGTGGGTCTGGGCTGGTCCTGGAGGGCATGTCTGTTCTCTGCCTGGGACAGCCCGAGAGGCCGGGGAGCGCAGGGTGGACCTGGCGCCTTGCTGGGGTCCCGGCAGCCCCCTCCCACCTGGTCTGGCCCAGCTGCTGGCCTGGGTGCCACCCCAGAGGCGGAAGTTACACCCTGAGGCGAGGGTTAGTATGCCCTTCTGGGGGGCCCGGTTGGCAGCCCCGTGGGGGCGCAGTGTGGGGTAGCAGCTGAGCCCGGGCGGACCCTCCCGCCTTCCTCAGTTCCAGTGCCAGGCCAGGTGTGGGTCCGGGCTGCAACCACAACTCTCTCCCAGGGCACAGCGGGCACCTGGGCTGCTGGGGACTGGCACTGCAGCAGGACAGGTCAGGCCTTGGTGCCAGGCTGTGGGTGCAGAGGCCAGCCTGGCTGACGCGGACCTGCCCGGACCTCTGGCCACCATCTACTGTCGACCTCACTGGCCATGGGCCTGCTGTCCAGGGCTGCTGTCCTGCACAGGCGCCGGAGGATGATGGGCCATCCCTGGGGTGGTGAAGCCTATGTGGGGGGGGTGTTGGCTGGCAGAGGTGCACAGACAGGGGTCAGATGCATGACCTTTGAGTGCTGCTGGACCTTGGGGCCAAGATCTGTGAGGGACCCTGGTGTTCCCTGATGGCCTCTGCCAGGATGCTGGACCATCGCGACTTCCACTGCGAGTTGGGGGCCTGCGGTGCTGGCCACGCAGAGTCCCCGCACTGTGTCCTCTGACGGGCGGGCAGGGATGGGAGTGCTGGCCCCCAGCAGGCTGTACCCTGTGAGCAGAGTGCGGGCAGACTGGCCAGGCTCCCTGGCCCGGGAGGTTCCAGGAACAGCTCCTGCCGGCTGAAAATAGACTTCTCCGAAGGGCTGGCCCGGGCCAGGACAGCAGGTGCCCCCAGGCTGGCCCCAGCTGGTCCCTCAGGCCAGGGAGGTAGGCATAGTGCCCCGGGGGACCCAGCAAGAGAGGGAACAGCCGAGAGAGGCCGGCCCAGCCCCTCCAGCTGTCCATGTGGCAGATGGCGGGGACTCCCGGGAACAGGGAGACTGAACATGTCGCCGCCCCGCAGTTCCGGGACCCACACTTTATTCCGGGCGAGGCTGGCCCCTGGCCTTGGGGGCCACGTCTGGAGCCCTTGCACCGTCTGCCCTCCCGCTCCTTGGTATAGAGAAGAAAGGGGTCAGTGTGCCCCAGACAGGCCAGGCCCGCGGGAAGCGGGGCAGTCCCCGAGGGATGTGCTGTCAGATGGTCCCCCGCAGGGACAGCTGAAGCCCAGGCACTGCCCAGGGCCTCTGGGATCTAGCCCCACTGTTGCCCTCCCATCCGCCCGGAGCATGGGCAGAGCTGGCGGTGATGTCAGTCTTTATCTGGGGGTCCCCAAGTCTGTGCTGCATTTTTGTTCTAGAAATGGAGCCCCCAGGAAGCGGGGCCAGGATCGTGCTGGTGGGCTTCACCCAGCTTCCCACCCTGTGCTTGTAGGAAGTGTGCAGGTGTGTGTGCCTGTATGCCGGGTGTATACATGCCCCTGAGAGGGTGTGCGCGTGCCCACTGCCTGGGTGTGTGCACGTGCGTGCCCCTGTGCTGCCGAGGGCTCCTGATTGTGAGGTCAGCAGCGGCTGCACACAGCTGCGGGGTGCTGGGGAAGTCCAGGGGTTCCTTTGTGAGGCTGGAGAGCGGGTGGCTGTGTGGTGTCCCGGCTCCACCGCACAGCTTTGGGAGAGGGGCCGGGGCTCCCCTCTGCCGGGCTCAGCGGGGCGCGGTGGTCAGTGGCCTCCCCCAGCTGCCCTTGCATTTCCCCTTCCTCCGCTGCTTCCTCTGGGTGGCCTCCGGCCCCTTTGTTCACGGCTCGGTTATATTTAGGCGGCAGGTGTGGGCAGGCTGGTCTGGCTCCGGGCGCCCGCTCCTGCGCCCCACTCTGCACCACGCTCACACACAAACGCACATGAACAAGTGCATGCTCCCACACACAAACGCACATGAACAAGCGCGTGCTCCCTTGGCGCCGCCCAGGCGACCCTTCCCCAGCCTGGCTCGCCCACTCATTCCCCGCCCCCGAGCGGGCCCTCCACCCCCCTCATGGGCAGGACTCCCTCTTTCAGCCTTTCTCCCGCTGCCCTGGACCCCCGTGGGCTGTGCCCAGGGGACCCCTCCTGGCAGGCAGCCGGAGAAGGTGCGGGGGCAGGGGTGCAGGGAAGGGGCTGTGGGGGGCCTGGAGTCCCAGTGGGGAGATGGTTCAGCCATGGGGTGCCGGCAGAGGCCCTCATCCATCGTGCAGACGGGGAAACAGGCCCGTATGGCGCCCAGGGGACTGAGATGTGGCCCTCTGGGTCTGGGCCCTGGGAGTAGAGAGGAGGGTCAGATGGGGGGGACCCTCCTGGTCACCCGTTCCCTCAGGCTCCTTGCCCCCTTCGGGTGGGGACTCTGAACTGAGTGGGGGTGTCGCTCATCCCGCTGCATCCTGGGCTTAGCCTCCATGCCTGGACCCTGTTCCCGGCCAACCCAGAGGCCCAGGCCTGGGTTCCACGGAAGCATGATTTTGCCGTGACAGCGCGGGGTGGGGGCGGGGGTGGGGTGGGGAGTGCAGGGCAGGGTCTGGGCTGGGGAGGGCCAGGCCTTTGTGGCCGCAGATGGAGCCTGAATCCGTGCATTGGGGTTCAGTGGGCTGTGTGGCCCCTTCTCTGTCCCCTGCTGTGATGAGGGGTGACTGTCCCTCTGCCTGCCTGCCTGGTGACCCCTTCTCTGTGCCTCTCCCCCACAGAACTGCCGAGGGCTGATGGAGCAGGTGTGGGGGTGCAGCGCTGAATTCTGCTGAGGCCCCGTGTCCGCGCCTGCCCATGGCCTTCGCCGCCCGCCCGGACTCCCTGTTCCCCATGGGGTAACGTCACGGTGCCCCTGCACGTCCACTGCTGCCGAGGCGGCGGTCCCCTGCGCCCCACCCCTGCCCTGGGCTGCTGCTGGCTGCGTTGCCGTTTCCTGGCCCTTGAGCTCTGGACACTTTGAGCGCGGGGCCGGTGCCCACGCCTAATGTGCAGAGTGTGCCCCTGCTGCAGACCCCGCGCTGCAGACCCCTGCCCCGCGGCCCCTCCCTCTCCGCTTGCCGGCTAACTCGCTTGCTGCCCCTCCGCAGCCCCGCACCCAGGCGCTTTCCCGGGGTAGGAGCCGAGCAGGGCTGCGGCGCCATCCTGAGCGTCCGCACAGCGTCTGTGGGGGGTCTGGCTGCCTCGGAGCGTTTCCCTGGCGGGGAGCGGCCCCGGGACCCGGTGGCGGCCCCCGCGAGTGTCCCGGCGAGTGTCCCGGCACCCCGCGGGCCCCGCGGCGCGATGGCGCGCATGAACCGGCCGGCGCCCGTGGAGCTCAACTACAAGAACATGCGCTTCCTCATCACCCACAACCCCACCGACGCCACCCTCAGCAACTTCCTGGAGGTGAGGCGGGCACGGGCGCTGGGCATGCCCGCGGCTTCCCTGCTGCCCCAGCAGGCCGGGAGTGCGGCCCGCAGCTGTGGGCACTGACGGGCAGTGCTTGGGCCAGTGGGGCAGGTGAGGGCGAGGGCGGCCCAACATGTCCCTGCCCGCGCGCGGGCGCATTCCTGCTGCTCCCAGAATAGCCCGAGCAGAGCAGCTGGGGGCGCCCGGCACGCGGCCCCCTGGGGTGCCCCTAAAAATAGCCGGGCCTGACCTTCCTGCGGGTGGGCGGGGCCCCCGTGCGGGCGGCCCGTGGGTGGCACAGCGCCTTGGGCAGACCCTGAGCTGGCCCTCGCCTGCCTCTCCCAGGACCTGAGGAGGTACGGGGCCACCACCGTGGTGCGCGTGTGTGAGGTGACCTACGACAAGGCCACTCTGGAGAAGGACGGCATCACCGTGGTGGTGAGGGCGCGGCGCGAGGGGGCGGGGCAGGGCACAGTGGAGACACGTGGTGTGCAGAAGGTCACGTGGGGAACAGGGAGGCGGGGCTTGCGTAGTGGGGAACAGGGGTCACGTGGGGGGCAGGGCAGAAGTCACGTGGGGCAGGGGCGGGGCAGAAGTCACGTAGGGCAGGGAGGAGGCCTTGAGCCCTGCGTTGTGTGCTGGTGGTGCGCTGCGAGGCCAGATCTCCGTCACCTTGGGGGGTGCCAGGCTGGGCAGCTCTGGCTGCTGGGCCGGGCTGGGGGACAGCAGGGGGTCATGTCCCTGACAGGGGCACGCCGCTGCCTGCCCCGGGAGCCCGTCCCGGAGGCTCTGGGCAGGTCCAGCAGCGGGCACCGAGCGCGGAGGCGTCGGCCCCTCGCGCAACCTCGCTTCCTCTGGCCGTGGCCGAGCGGGGTGGGGACTTGGAGGGTGACGGCTGGGTCCCCCGCAGCATGGGGTGTGGACACGGTGTCAGGGCTGTCCTGGGAGGCTTCCTGGAGGTGGGGTGCCCTCACGGCTGCTCCTGTCCCCAGGACTGGCCGTTTGACGATGGCGCACCCCCGCCTGGCAAGGTGGTGGACGACTGGCTGAGCCTGCTGCGGGCCAAGTTCTGCGAGGACCCGGGCAGCTGCGTGGCGGTGCACTGCGTGGCCGGCCTGGGGCGGTGCGTGCGGGCCATGCGCGGGGCCGGGGGCCGGGTCGCAGGAGCAGGCGGGGGGCTTGCTGACCGCACTGTCCCACAGGGCTCCGGTGCTGGTGGCGCTGGCCCTCATCGAGAGCGGGATGAAGTATGAGGACGCCATCCAGTTCATCCGGCAGTGAGTGGGGGCGCACCCCAAAGTGGACATACCCGCAGACCCCCAGGCCGCCCCCGCTGGACACTGGGGTGGGCCCAGGGAGGGCCCCCACCTGCTCAGCATTCCCGGGAAGAAGTCGGGGCGGGCGGAGGCGGGGGCGGGGGCAGGCAGGTGGGCCCGTTACCTGTCCCGACCATGGCCAGGCTGTGCCATGACGTCCCCAGACCCTTGCAGGGGGGGGGGTGTGCAGAGGTAAGAGGTCGGCTCTGAGACTCGGAACCACTGACCTGGGTTCGCCCCATGGAGGAGCCCAGGGCCCCCCTCAGACCTCGGGCCCTGTACCCCGGCCTGGCTGAGCCCTGGTGACTGGGGCCCTGGGTGCGGGAGGGCCCGTGGTGGCTGGGGGGTTGAGGTCCCCGCTGACGCCCCCACCCTCCGCTGTCGCAGGAAGCGGCGCGGTGCCATCAACAGCAAACAGCTGAGCTACCTGGAGCAGTACCGGCCGCGGCGCAGGCTGCGCTTCCCGGACCCTGCGCGCAAGGCCCGCTGCCGCATCATGTAGCGGCCACGCCACCGGCCACGTGCCTGGTCACCCTGCCGTCCCATGCCCCTGTCTGCGCCCTGCGCCCGTCTGCGCCCTGCGCCCTGCGCCCATCGCGTCCCATCCACCCTGCCGTCCCCGCGCCCCTGTCTATGCCCCGCGCCCGTCCCGTCCATCCTGCCGTCCCTGCGCCCATATATACACCCTGCGCCCGTTTATGCCGCGTGCCCGTCCTGTCCATCCTGCCGTCCCCGCGCCCATGTCCGCCCCGCGCCAGTTCACCCTGCAGTCTGTGCCTCCTCTGCGCCTGGCGCGGTCCAGCGCCTGCCCGCTCCTCCTAGGAGGCGGGGTGGTGCATTTTTAAACCACTGCCCCATCCTCTGCTGCCCTTAGCACGAACATTTGGGGGCTTAGGGGCGTCAGTACTCTGGACCCTCGGAGGCAATAAACAAGACCGTGACTGCATTTGGAGTGTGGGAAGCCAGGAGTGGGGGGCACACAGCGAGAGCCCATGGAGTCTGATGGCGCTGCTGCTCTGGGTGTGGGTGCAGGACGAGGAGGGCTCACTGGGAATTGCAGACCATGACCCTCGGCCCCCATAAACAAGGGCCAGGAGGGGCATGGAGGTCTTAGGAGAGTGATACAAGGGCTCGAAGGCCTGCCCTGGGCCACCCAGGGCCGCTGTTGTGTGGCATCCTGCCCAGAGACCCACCTACTGAAGGGGACCCACAGCCCCTCTGCACCTGCTCTTTGATCCTCGTGCTGACAGCTGGGACACTTTACAGAATAATCTAGATCTTTCTTTAATGGAAAAGCCTTGAGCAGTGGATGGTCCGAGGGCCGGAGGAGCAGTGGGCATTCACCGCTGCCAGGGGCCTGCTGTCTTCTGCAGGAAGGCCAGCTGCCCTCGGGCGAATGTCCGGATGCCCGGCTCCTCGTGGCTCTCCAGTTCCTCAAACGCTGGGGGCTCCTGGAAAGTCAGCCACACGCCTCCCCACGCCCCGCCCATGCTCCCCCTAGCCCGGCGGGGGGTCCCTCCCTGCTGGTGCCCGAGGTGGGGGGCCGGGCCGACTTACTGTGGAGCAGCAGGTTGGTGGCCTCATTGTTCAGCAGCTGGGACATGGCCTGGGGGTGGTAGCAGATGGCGTACCCTGAGGGCAGATGGGGCGCTGCCAGTGGGGGCTCGGCCGGAGGGTCCCGGTGCCCCCTCCCGTGGCCCTGTCCCTGCGCACCTAGGAACAGGGCGGCCCAGGTCCGGATGTGGCCCTGGCAGCTGTGCAGGGCGCCAAGGGCCTGTGCCGTGTGCACACTGAAGTCCTCCGGGCATCCCATCTGCGGGATAGCGTCAGCGGGCGCCCGAGCTCGCCCCCCGCCGCTCCCCGAGCCCGTCTCACCAGGTAGGTCCAGAGGAAGTGGAGGGCGCTGGGCCCCTGCCCCCAGGCCAGCACGCAGAAGAGCGTGTGCGGGAGCGGCAGGCGCAGGCACAGGGCGCAGCGGTAGAAGGTGAACTTGGCCTGCTGCGGGGACACGGGCGGTCACCTGCGGGGCTGGGCTCGGGGCGCCCTGGGGCTGCAGGACCGTAGGCCGAGAGGCCCAGCCAGGACACCCCACGGTTCCCGTGGTACTGACCGTGGCCACAGCCGGGCTGGGGTCCTTCAGGTGCAGGAGCAAAGGCACCAGGCTCTGGCACACCTGGGCTTGCAGGCTGGCCAGCTCCCCACTTGCTGTCGCAGCCACCAGGTCCCCGAACAGGGCCATGGCTGCGGCCCGGATCTCGTCCCATTCCTGCAAAGCAGAGCCTCAGCCTCTGGCAAACCTGGGTGAGGGGCAGTCCCACCCAGCGGGGAGTACCCACTGCCACCCTATCACAGTTCAGTTCCCCCGGCAGCGTTCTTAGCCAGGCAGAGAGCCTCCTCCATTACACAGGCTCTCGGAGCAGGTCCTCTGCCATCAGCCAGGCATCCAGGGTGGGTAGGTGTGTCCCCCATCAGCAGGGCTCCTAGGGCAGGGTCTCCACCATCTGACAGGGCAGAGCCTCCACCGTCAAGACAGGACTTCCGAGATAGAGCCTCCATCATCAGACAAGGCTCCTGGGGCAAGGTCTCCCTCGTCAGACAGGACTCCCTGGCTGGGTCCCAGCGCGCTTACGTGGTCGAAGAAGGAGCAGGCGTGGATGGCCACCTCTAGGCTCAGGGGCCCGGCGCCATGGCCGCCCAGGCAGCGCAGCAAGCTGGACATGGTGCCCATGACACACACAACGGCCGACTCGCTGTTCTGGCAGAGGCCGCCCAGGAAGTGTGGCAGCTGGCTGCGGAGCAGGCTCTCCTGGGGCGGTGGGGTGGGGCGGGTGGGTGCCAGCACTCAGTTCGGGTGCCTGGCCTGGGCTCTGCTCACAGGACCCTGGTGTTGCTGGTCAGGGCTTCCCTCACTGCCCCCCGGCCTCCTCAGGGGTCACAGGGATGGGTGGGAGCGCCAACAGTCACTGGGTAGCTGTGACAGGCACTGGGAGTGCTTCTCCCCCTCCCTCCCCTCAGTACCCCTCTCCCTCTCTCCCTCTCTTCTCTCTCCTCTCCTCTCCCTCTCTCTCCCTTTGCCTCTCCCCCTCTACTTCTCCTCTCTCCCAATTCCTTTCTTCCTCTCCCCGTCACCCCCTCTTTCCTAGCCTCTTTCCTCCTCTCCCTCCTTCCTCTCCCCTCCCCCCTTCCTCTCTCCCTCCCCCGTCCCCTTCTCTCTTTGTCCCCCCTCAGTGAACTTGTCCCTGCTTTACACTGTGATGGAATTTAAGGGACTCCTCTGCAAGTGTCGTTGGCATCACGGGGTGTCAGGGGGCCCCCCGAGGCCCCTCTGCCCCTTTCCCCAGGACCCCGCGATGCCCTCAGTCTGAAGATCAGCCGAGCCCCGTGGGTGGCTCCTGGAGCTGCTCGGCACTCTCCTTCCATGCCCCGTGTTCCGTGTGGGGAGCTCGTCCTGTCATGGCCTCGCCCTTCCTCACGCGTGACCCTCAGCAGCCACCTCCGGGCCCTTAACCATGCGCGGAAGGTCGAGCTGTGACTGCCACGACAGCACAGGGGGACGCCTCCCTCAGGGCCCTGCTGGCGTGAGCAGTTTCTGTCCAGGGCTCAGGTGCCCTGCCCAGGGCCCTGCAGTGTGCTGAGGGTGCCCACGGCGGCAAGGATGCCCTCACTTTGGGCTCCCGTGCTGCGGGCTGTAGGTCACTGCACTTTGGTTCGCCTCCCAGGCTTCTGACCATGGACAGCTCCGGGAGCGCTCACCGGGCCCTCCTGTTGAGGCGGCTGAAGGGGATGCACCCCCGCCCTGGATTTCATCCGCTGGCAAGCTGACCCTAGTGCCCCTTTCCTGGACAGGCTCCTCTGTGGTACAGCCACCAGGGGGCGCCTGTGTCCCACACACTGCCTGCATTGCCGCCACCAGGGGGCGCCTGTTCCCACAGACAGCCCGCAGTAAAACCACCAGGGGGCGCCAGTGCCTAGCACCTTCTCTCACCCCAATCAGACCTGCACTCACCTTCTCCGGGTGGAAGAGGATGTGGCCGAGCCCCTGCAGGCCCCACACGCGCACCTCGGGGCTGGGGTCCTGCAGGCTTTGCGACAGCAGCGTCAGAGCATCCTGCTTAGACAGCACGTCCAGCAGGGCAGGGCTGTAGAGGAACTGGGCACCCGGGGCAGTGGGTGAGGCCGAGGGGTGTGTGTGCAGGGGTGCAGGCAGGGCTGGCCAGGCCTTGGGGGCTTCTCCGGATTGGCTGAGTGAGCTCAGTGCCTGTCTCTCCCACTGGGCGCTTGGGGGTTGTTCAAAGAGAACCTGTGCACAGAAGACTGACCCGCCCGGCTGGCCTCCTTGTGTGAGTCTGAGGCTAGTGTCCAGGCCCGAGACCCCCTTCCCCCGAATCCTGCTGGGTCAGGGGACTAACAGGGTGACCTGGGGTCTTCCACGCTCCCTTCCTGCTCTGGACCCCACTCCCAGGTCTGCAGGAGCTCACGGGTCCCCGCAGAGCCTCTGCCTGCCTACTGGGCCAGGGCTATAAAGGGGACCCCGTGGGGTCCCCGAAGCTGCGGGCACCTCTGGACAGACATCACTGCCCTGGGGGCTGAGTGGGTGGCAGCACGAGCCCTCAGGAAGCCACAGCCTGTCAGACAAGCCACCCGAGTGTGGGCGCGCCAGGGGCAGGCACCTGGCTGACGGGCTCCCAGCCTCCCCAGTGGGGACCACCCAGCCTGAGCCCAGTTACCTCCCCGAGGATCAGCACGGCCACCTCCCGCTCCCGCTGCTCCCAGCTGCTCAGGGCGGGCAGCAGCTGCCACAGCACGGCTCTGATCTGGTCACAGTGGTCCTGCACCATAGCCCTGCGGGGAGGGGGGGCAGTGGCCGTGCTCACCCTGTTGCCACCCGGACGCACAGGGGTCTGGTTCCTGCCCTCTCTGGCCGCCCACTTGGGCCAGGCCCAGGGACCCGGGACCGAGGGGTCTCGGGTGAGTTGGAGGTGTGTCCTGGGCAGCGGGCCCCACCTGGCAAGCAGGCCTACGCCCTGCGGGTAGCTGTGCAGCTTGGTCAGCAGTGTCCAGGCGCCCTGTAGCTCCAGCTGTGCGAAGTCCCGCCAGTGGCCAGTGGTGGACAGCAGGCTCTTGAGCGCCTCTAGGGCCGTGCTGTGGGGGGAGGGGGGAGTCAGCCCCGTGGGCGGAGCGTGGTGGTTCTGGAGGGCGCCCTTGGAGCAGGGCGCGTGGCCAGGGCCGTCCTTCAGGGGCATGGTCTCCGGAACTTCTTTAGCAACATTGTTTCTGAAGGTGAGGGGCCGCACAGGACAGCGCCGCACCCAGGTGGCGGAGTGACCCAGTGCAGAGCCTGCAGTAAGCCCTGAGCACTGCTGGGTGTGGCCCCAAAATAAACAAAAAAAGTAAGAAAATAAGTTGAATCAGTGAATTACAGCTATTTGTGATTGAGTGTCCAGCGCCCACCCCACCAGTGTCCCTGGCGCCCTGCCTGCCTCTGGCTTCTGTCTCCTCTTTTTCCTCTTTCGACACTGGGGTTTGGCCGGGTCTCGCTGGCAGGATGTGCTGCGGGTCACCTTCCCCCTCCGCACCTAGTCCTGGCTCACAACCACCTCTCTGCCCCATCATCGCCGTGACTGACGCCACCCACCACGCTCAGGCATCACTGTGGGACTTTGGACACACCAAAGTGTGTCTGGGGCACCCACACACCCCAATTCCCAGCTGCTATCAGAGGCAACCCTAGTCCTGGACAGGTGGGTCCCTTTATCTGCATCCTTGCCACTGTCCCTGCTGCCCACGGGCCCATCGGCCAGGTGGGGACATTGCAGCAGCTCCTGGCTGGGACAGACATGCTTCTGGGCAGATCCACGAAGCAGGTGTCAGCTGAGGAGTCACTTTGATGGTCCTGGTAGCCTCAGTCCAAGGTTTCCAGGGAGTTGGCTAGAGGACAGCAGCGGGCAGGCCCCTGTACTGTTTGTTGTGGGAAGGGGAGACGGCGTGACGTGTGCCAGCTCAGCCTTTCTGAGCCCGGGGCTTACTCCTGGCTCTTCACTCAGGGATCACCGCTTCTGGCGGGGTTGGGGACCATATGGGGTGCTGGGGATCAAACCCTAGCCTGCCACGTGCAAAGCAACCTCTTAACAGTTTCTAATTGTGGGCGGCGATGTGGCTATCCACACCCAATCACTCCGGAACCTTCTACTGTAGAAGGTTCCAGAGTAACTCCTGTCCAATCTCTGCACAGGAGACACTAGCCTCTCTGCCCGCTCAGCCCCAGCCACCAACTTCCAGCTCCGGATGGAACGACAGATGTGCCCTACCCACCTTGGCCAGGTTGATTGGCTTAGGAGTGGCCTTGTGACCTACGGCTGGCCAATCAGAGCCAAGGGCTGTGCCTGGGAGGGGGGTGGGTAATAGTTTGTCGGGGGAGCCGCTCCCCTGGGGGGGTGCGGCGGGGCCAGCAAGGCGCACAGGGGGGCTATTTTTCTTTTCCTTTTTGGGTCACACCCGGCGATGCTCAGGGGTTACTCCTGGCTCTGCACTCCTGGTGATGCTCAGGGGACTATATGAGATGCTGGGAATCGAACCCGGGTGGGCTGTGTGCAAGAAAAACGCCCTACCCACTGTGCTATCGCTCCAGCCTCACACAGGGGCTATTTGGGAGAGGAGCGGAGACCGCCAGCAGAAAGTCCTGCAATGAACTAGAGGCCCCGGGCAGGCAGCACGGCAGGGGCGGGTTGCGGGTCTGGACATCTGACCTGGCTCTGATCTCAGCGAGAGCCCAGGACAGGGCCCCAACATGGGCTGAGTAACCTGGGGCTCCCCAGGAGCTTTGCTTGCTTGGGGTTGGGGCTGTCCCTTGATCTGGGAGGTGGGAGGTGGGCCAAGGGGGTGCGGGGAGGGGGCATGGCCCGCTCTCAGCTCTCCGGGCTGTGTGTCTGGGACGAGGAGGTTTTATTAGCTTATTAGGGAAGATTCATGCATTTTGCATGGTTGATCTGAATAAATTAAAAAAATCAAGGAACTTTGTGCCCATTCGCATTCAGAAGAAATAGGAGAGGAAGTGACATTTTTCCCAGTGACACGCCTTGGGGAGAGCTGCTAGAGCTGACGGAGGGTGTGGGGCACATGGTAACACAAACAAATAAAGTGCATCGGGTGCTTCTGCCCGGCGCAGCCCCGCCTCGGGCCGCAGCTGCCCCATCTGAGAAGGGCACCACCAGGACCACCTCAGGCAAGATGTGGGTCCTCAGAGAGGCCCCGAGGCCGCTGTCACTGAGCAGGGCTGCCTGGGACCTCCACACTGCCCTGGCCACCTCTCCCTGTGGCCCCGGGGACACGGGGGCTGGGGCTGAGCCGGAGCGGGAAAGGGTCTTTGCTGATGGAATGCTCAGGGGTCAGGGCCGTCCAGGAGAGGGACACCCGGGCGGCAGGCGTTACCTCTGGGGGCTGGAGGCGGGCCCCTCCGGGTGGGGCGGGGCCTCCTGCAGGTCCAGCTCCAGGACGAAGCGGATCTGGGTGAGCAGAGCCAGGAAGAGGCGGGGGAAGGCCTCGCGCACAGCGTGCCTGAACTCGCGCACGAACTGCAGCTCCTGCAGCGTCACCATGGCCTGGGGGCAGCGGGGCTGAGGCTCGGGGCGGCCCCCCAGGGCCCCCCACCCGACCGGCCGCCAGCTGTGGTGGACTCACGGCCAGCGAGCGCAGGTAGGTCTTCTGGGCCGGGGTGCTGGCTGTGGCGGGCAGGGCTCGGTCCAGCAGGTGGTCCAGCAGCGTGGCCAGCACGCGGCGGCTCAGGGGCTGCTCGGCCCCCAGGGCCCTCCAGGACCGGGAGGCGTGGCTGTGAGGGGGAGGGACAGGGCCGTGGGTTCCCCAGCCCCAGGCAGTCCGGAGGGAGCGGGAGGAAGCCGTGGGGGGCAGCAGCAGGGGGCGGGGGCGGCCTCGGCTGGGGAGCAGGGCCTGTCTGAGAGGCTGGAGCCCAGCGAGGACCTTGGCGAGTCAGTGCAGGCCAGAGCCAGGCTCCTGGGGGCGCGGAAGGGAGCGCAAAGCATTTTCCAAGGAGGAGAGCTACTCTGCCCTGGCAGACGCTTGTGCGTTTGTCCAGTCGCAGGGGTCAGCGGTGGGCTTTGCTGGGGCACTTGTCAGCACCCGCCCCCGTTGTGCTGCTTCATCTTTCTGGGACCGGAAGCTGCTGCAGGTGAGACCCCGCTAGCGAGCAGCGCACACCCAGACCCGACCCGTGTGCACAGGCTGAGCGGCCCTGAAGGGCACCTCACACCGACAGCACCCCAGGCTGTCTCAGCGCCGCAGGGGGACTGCAGAGCTACACAGAAAACAAGGCCCCTGTGCTGTGGCCCGTGGCGTGGGGATGGGGTGCGGCCACTGGTGGCATCATGTTCCTAAAAGGGAGCCCGGGGTCCTGGAGCTGGCACAGCAACAGACTCCGTGCCCGGTAGCACCGGGACCCAGTGCAACCTCAGGGGCCACAGGGATGGTCAAGAGCAGAGGCACGAGGTGCCAGCACCAGCCTGAGAAATGGGGCAGTGACCACCACTGTCCACGTCGATCAAGAAGGGGAAGAAAATGACCCAAATCGTGACCTCAGAGACTGTCCCTCACTTGAGCATCATTAGGAGCAGGGAGGAGAAACCAAAGCCCTCCAGTCCCTGTACACAGGGCGCAGCCAGGGAACCGGGCAAGCAGCGGGCACGGCTCACGGTGACGGAGACTCCGGGCCATGGGCAGAGGGTCCAGGCCCAGCCAGCTCCCTCCCGGGAGCAGCAGCGTGAGGGTCCTCTCACCACCCTCCAAGCCCCCCTGAGCAGCTGCGCTTGTGCTTGGTTGGACACGAGTCCTGAGACGCTCACCCAGACAGAAAAAAAAGCCCCAGGGGACGACGAGCATAAGCCACTGAGCTTTGGAAATGGATAAAGTCCTTTTCTCTGAGAAGCAGAACAGAGTCCAGGGATTCAGATGGACGCGGGGTGGCCAGGGAGAATGGGAAGCGTCGAGGGGAAGTAGCCTTGAGAGCAGACGCTTGGGGGGAAGCGGAGAGGAAGACGGGGAGGGAAGAGCAGAGTGGCTGTATAGACGGGGGTAGTGCTCGCCTTGCAGCCAACCCAGGCTCAGCCCCTGGCACCACACATCAAACCAGAAGTGATGCTCGAGTGCAGTCAGGAGTTAGTCCTGAGCATGGCGGTGTGGCCCCAGAGCCACACTCTGCGTATATGTTCACTCCACAAATGGGATGCGTATATCCAGTGGGAAAATTAACACGGAGTCACCAACCCGGAGACATTTCTCTGTAGAGCCGCTTAGTTTCAATGCCGAAAATATCTTCAAGGTCTCCAGGGGAGGAAAGGTCAATTTACTTACAAAGGCAAAAGGGAAGAGAAAGCAGAAGTTTCAGAAACAGGGCCGGAGAGATGGCTCGGAGGGCTGAGCCCAGCACCGTCTGTCCCCTGAACGCTGTCCCCAAGCACAGAGCCACGAGTAGCCCGAGACCACCAGCTGTGGCCCCAACACCAGTTACCAAACCCTGAGCCAGACAACCATGTTTAAAAAAGAAAGCAAGCGTCAGCACCCCACGGCCAAGCATGCGGACGGGGCGAGGATGGGGACGAAGCAGGAGTGTGAAGCGAAAAGAGGCGCAGAGGGAGGAGTTGCTAGAGGGACCCACGAGGGGCCACAGCTCCCGCCGGAACCAAGGTGTGGAGGCGCGTCGGAGATCGAGGTGACCACCAGAACAGCCACGCGGCCGCTTGTGGGACAGTCACAGCTGAAAGCACGCAGCCTGGTAGAGGCAGTGCGGCGAGGGCGGGGGTGCGCGTGGACTGGCCCTCCCTGTGAGAAAAGGGGCGTGGGGCCCATGGGGACCATGCTGTGCGCGTGCTCGTGGCGCCTGGGGAAGGCTGCTCCGGAGTGACGGGGTTCAGTGCCCGACGAGGGCAGGGCAGGAGGGAGGCCATGTGGAGCCCCCAAGCACAGCCCTGAACATCGGAGACGGGGGGGCGTCAGAGCAACCACGAGGGGAAACACCTCCATGGTGGCTGGGGCAAAGCCAGTGATGGGCGCGGTCACACAGGCCTGGAACATTCAGGAAACTGGGGAATCTTCTGCCCCCCCCCATTGGGGGCAAGTTGGTCGTGGAATGTGGGGGCTGTGGGGTGGGAAGAGCGTGGCCTGGCAGGTGGAATCCCTGGCCCAGGGCCTTCTCCCTGCATTGTCGCATGGTGCAGGGCTGGGGTGGGGAGAGCAGGTTTGACGAGCTGAGGGGACGGAGGGGAGGAAGGCTTCAGGGGGAGCGCAGAGCTGGGATGCAGGCGGCAGGGGGCAGGTGAGGAGGGGGCTCCGGCAGAGGGTGGCCAGCAGCGGGCTGGGGGTCAGACGCCCACAAGGGTGCAGGCACAAGGCGGTGAGCAAGGGAGGGGCCAGGACAGAGAGACTTAGTGGCCTGGGTGAGAGCTTGGCGGAAACACGCCCACCTGACCCGGCCGGGGTAGGGGCTGCTAATGGACACTGAGGCTCGGGTTGCCAGGCTCTGGGGAGTTGCAGCCCCAAGAACTGGGGCAGTATGGAGGTACCTGTCCAAGGGCAGGGAGAAGTCCAGGAGGGCGGTCACCAGCTCGGAGGTGTGGCTGCGGGCCAGCACAGTGAGGGCCTGCAGACCAAGGTCCCTGGCCTTGGGGATGCGGACGGAGCAGAGCTGCAAGTGGATGGCCCGGCCCAGGCTGGCCACCTGCGGAGGGAGACGGCGTGGGGGTGGCTGCTGCCCAGCGTGGGGTCCCAGAGATGCCTCCCACCCCGGGGAGTCTGACAGTGGAGACACCACTGCCCCGGGGAGCTTGATGGGGGAGACATGGGCCTGTTCAGAGGAGTCTGATGGGGGAGTTTCTCTCTGCTCTGGACACTTGGTTGGTCAGAAGTGACCCCACCCCCCTGGCATTCAGGGCCGCTAGTTCTGGGTCGACTTCCCAGTCACAGTGGGGCCACACACTGCCTGGCTCGTGACTGGATGACCCTTCCCGTCACCCAGGAATGCCCGAGCCTTCCAGGAAGCCCATTAAAGGAACTGGCATGGGTCGTCCCCTCTCCAGGATGTCCCCTCTCCTGTGTGCCACCCACAGGGCACACTGCTATGTGGTCTGTCCTCTGGGACTCTGTCTCCCTCATCAGACGGAGAACCCTCAGGGCCAGGTCGGGCTCCAGCTGCTTCCTTCCCATTCCCGAGTAGGTGGATGAAGCTCAACCACTGTAGGTCTGTCCTGTGACCTTGCGGATATAACCCAGATCTCGAGAACACGGGTATGCACCCACCCATCCACCCACCCAATCCAGCCAGCCACCACGCATCCATCCACCCATCCATCTATTCCGTCCACCCTTCTGCCCATTCTACCTAACCATCAGTCCACCCAACCACCATCCCATGTATTCACCCACCGAAACACCATCCATCAATCCACCCTCCCATCCATCCATCCATCCATCCATCCATCCATCCATCCATCCATCCATCCATCCATCCATCCATCCTTCAATCCATTTACCCACTCATCCATCCACCCATCCATCCATCCACCTACCCATCCACCCATCCACCCATCCACCCACCCATCCATCCATCCATCCATCCATCCATCCATCCATCCATCCATCCATCCATCCATCCATCCACCCATCCACCCATCCATCCATCTGTCCGTCCATGTGTCCCTCTGTCTCTGGAACCAGCAGAGTGGCTGCTGCCCAGAGCGAGGCCTGTGTCTCTGCCCGGTGTCCCTGGGCGCCCCCTGCCCTGCCCTCACTGTCTTCAGTGTGGCGCCGTGCTCCTGGGTGACAGTGAGCAGCATCTCAGCGGCGGCCTGCACGTGGAAGGGGCTGGTGGCGCCCAGGCCCTCGATGGCCGTCCAGATGAGGTCGCTCAGCTCCGCCATTGTGAGGTGCTTCGTGACCTCCTGTAGCAGCAGGGGTGAGGGCAGCGGTCACCTCGGGCCTCCCTGCCTGGCCCTGCCTCCTGTCTGGCACGAATACTTTCTCCTTGTTCCAGGACCCCCAGGTCTCTGAGCGCTTCCGTTTCTTGAGCCACTGGCTCCCTGTGTCCCTTCAGCACCCCAGGGTGCTGTCCCCCAAGCCCAGCCTCTGAGGATGGAGATGCAGCTCCCTCCTCATGCAGCCTGGGTCGGTGGCGAGCCTATGTCCCCCGCCTGGCCCTAGGCTCCTGGGCAGATATCTGCACCGCTGGCCTCGGCCGCTGGGGGTGCCCCCGGGCCCAGTCGGGACACAGGACTGCAGGGTCTTCACCTGCTGTGGCCCTTCACAGTGCAGGGAACATCAGTCAGGCTGGACAGGGTGCCTGTCCATGAGTGGGCCTCCCCAGGATCCCCACTGTGCAGTGCCCCGTTCTTCCAGCAGTGGCCCCAGAGAAGGGGGGCTCGGGAGCGCCAGGGAAATGCAACCCAGCGCTCAGCCTCTGCGCATACTCTACTGGAAGGCGGCCCTCAGGACAGCGGGTGTCCACCCCCCTATTCTTCTAGACCCTCCCACAAATGGGCCAGCCTCAGTGAGTTCTGGGGTCAGAGCCTATGGAGCTTCCTCCCTGGGGCCGCCCTTGTCATCTGGTCCCAGTGGGTGTGGGGGAAGGCACAGGACTGGCCTCGGTGGGCCCCGATCGTGGCCTGTGCAGGCTGGCTGAGCTGGCCCCTCATGGGCTGGCTTGTGGGCCTGGCCCCAGGATCGGGCAGGCTGAGTTCCCCACAGAAACCACACTGGAGAGCTGGGGGCCGCAGTGTTTGGGAGGCTGGAGCAGTTGTGGGGTTGTGTTCCCGGCACACGAGTGAGTGTGGGCATTGAGGGCCTGTTCAGTGCAGGCCGGACTCCCTGTGGGCGCTGCCCTTGGCACACAGGCACCCTGGCTCAGAGACGGGCTTGGGCAAGTCAGCCCTGAGAATAAGCCCCCCGAGTCTCCCCCTGCCCCTGCCCCCAGGCTCAGTGAAGCAGCACAGATGCAGGCGAGCTCCTGGCCTTGGCTTTAATGCCCCCTGCCCGAGACTTGCTTAGGGGATCCCTGGGGGGTCTGGGTAGAGCATGGCCACCCTCCCCCGCCTGGTCCAGCCTAGGACCTGGATGCGCAGAGCCTTGACCTTGATGGCCTGGGAGCCGCTGATCTGGAAGAGGCTGAGGGCCTTGGAGGGTGCTGCGTGCTGGGGTGAAGGGGTGGCCTTGCTCTGGTCCCCACCGCTCCAGACCAGGTCTTCCTTCCTGCTGACCAGGGAGTCCTGGGGCTCCTCCTTGGAAGCAGGTCTCACTGGCACCACTGGGCCTAGGCCAGATGGAGACTGGGGTGAGGGAGGGCCAAGGTGGGCAGGCTCTGGACTGTGACAGCCCTGGGGCCCACAGTTCCCCCCACCTCCGCCAGGCCTGAGCAGGGTTTTGGAGGGGCAGTTAAAATGGGCTAGGGAGTCCGGATGAAGATAGGAGGGGCCTGTGTTTGAAGTGAAGCGAGGGCCAGATCTGAGGTCAGGAGTGCTGGTGTGGGCCTGGGGCCAGGCTTCTGGGTGAGCGTAACCCTGGGCGGGACCAATGGGTGGGTGGGACCGGTGGGAGGGCGGGGCTCTGGGGCGAGGCTGACCGGTGGGCGGGGCCCTGGGGCGGGGCTGGTTGGGGGTCCCTGGCGCGGGGTTCTAGGTGGGGCAGGCCTTCTTGGGCCTGGCTTCCTTGGGCTCTGGGGCGCCGCAGAGACCCACCTCTCTGGTGAAGGAGCAGCTTGTACAGGTGGCCCATGCCCTCTAGGCTGGAGGTCCGGGTGGTCCTGTCCGGGTCCTGGCACAGAATGCCCAGCATGCCCACCAGCTGCCCCATTCGTTTGAAATCCTCCTTTGGCTGCGGTGAGAGTTGTGGGGGGACTGCTGGATGCTCTCTGCCTGGCTAGGTCGGAACAGGCCCCCTCCAGCCGTGTGGGTCTGGGCAGAGCTGCGGGGCGGACAGCGTGGAGACACGGCCGGGAGGAACCGCAGGGGCCTGCGCGGGCAGTCTTAGGATTCCGGGGGGCCAGCGCCGCGTCTTGGCCTGGCCTCACCTCCCGTCCATGTCCGTGCTGTGGACACTGACTCTGAGTCCATCACGACTGCTGCCTGGCAGAGGGGTCCTCACACCCCGCCCCTGTCTCGTGAAGGCCGCACTGGAGGATGAGGTCCTGCTCCCGCCCCTGCCCCCAAGCGGGGCAGGCTCCGCGCTTCCTGCCTCCCGTTTGCCTTTTCAAGATGTACAGGAGCCGAGAGCCTGGCTTAGCAGTGCTGCTGACCAGGCCCACCTCCTTCCCCGCGGGGAGGGAGGGGGGACCCAGGGATTCCCCCTGGGCTGGCAGGGCGGGGCGGGCACTCACGTCCAGGAAGAGGTTGCGGCTCAGGAACTCGAGGAGGGCCAGGCAGTGGAGCACAGCGCGCTGCCGCTCGTGTACCTTCTCAGAAGCCAGCCATATGTACAGGTGCTGGGACAGGGGTGCGGGTGGGCAGAGCCTGGAGTGCGGGCAGCGCCAGACTCCGCCACGCCTGCTCTGACCAGGCCCCAGCAATCAATTCCCAGGTAAACCAGGCTCAGTCCTTCCTGGGGCCCAGGCTTGCCCTTCCCTCCCACACACCTTTCTCCAGGCCACGCCCACCCCAGCCCCTGCCCCCCTACAAGATCCAAAAGCCTCTCAAACCATGGAGGATTTGGTCATCCCCAAGCAGTACCCTACCCCTCCTCCCTCTCTGGCAGGCATACCCATCCTCAGCCAGGGCCACAGGATGGAGCCCTAAGCCACGCCCACCTGCTCAGGCCCCGCCCACCCTGACTCAGGCCCTGCCCACCGGCTCAGGCCTCGCCCACCCCAGCAGGTTCTGCTTCCTAAACTCCTTTCCCTGGGTTTAGGCTTCGCCCCTGAGCTTTCGCCGCTAATCCCTGCCCATCCTGACTCAGACCCCGCCCACTCTGGCTCAGGCCCCGCCCACCCCGACTTAGGTCCCGCCCACTTAGGCAGGTTCTGTTTCCTAGGCTGCACTCTTGCCCAGGCATAGGCTCCGCCCACCCAACTCAGGCCCAGCTCCCTTGGCGGTTCTCGGTAGGTCTTTGGGCAGCTTCACCCATCTCTGCCCAGCCTGTCCCGCAGCACCGCAGGAGAGCAATGTCCTTGAGGTGGACACTTCCTCTGCCCTAAGCCCTCTGAGAGTTAACCCTGTGAAGTGCTAGGCCCTCCTTTCCAGAACAACTGTTCTGAGCGCACAAGATGAGCTCACAGGTTACGAAGACCACCAGGGCTATTCCGAAATCCTTTTCAGCAGGGCGGGTCCAGAGCCCCTGGGGCAGACATCACCCGCTGGGGAGGGGGCCCGGGGAGGCCTGCACTGATTCACCCGCCTCTTGACACCAGGGGAAGGCGATGGCTCCTGTTCCCAGCACATAGCTAGCTCCCTCACGTCCACGAGACCCAAAGCCAGTGTGGCCTGGTCTTGGAAGTCCTATCCTGCTCACAGTCCCCCTCCGGTCCACCCTGCTCCTGCCAGCAGTCCTGTAGGATAACATGGGGTTTGTCCTTTTAGCCTTGCTGCAGGGAACTTAGTTTACCTTAGAGCAATGGCCTTTCTGTATGGACACAGGAAGACAGTTAATAATATGCTTTGTAACTTGGGAGCTGATTGACTCCAATAATATTTACTCCCGGGCATCTGCTTTCTCAACTCAGTTGTCCTTAGTTCCTAACACCCCAAAAGCAGGGTCCTGACGAGGGACAGAATGGACCCAGGGCAAGCTGTGAGCTACCCTGGCATCGAAATGGGCCAGGCCAAAGCGCCACAATACTCAATTATAAGTTGAGGACATGATCATGAAAAATGTTGTCATGATCCAAAAGTAACGACGAGACTAGGACCCTGCTGGGGTTAGGACCTGACCTGAGGACTGTGGTCTGGAATATATAGTGAGATGTCCTCAGGAAGAACCAAACTTTATATCTCTCACTGTGCTCATACAGAATGGCATTGCTAGAAATATTAGAAGTAGATTTACTATAACTATTTAAGCAGATTACTATCTCACACCCTGACATACCCTTGTTTGGAACCCCACCTTTGAGTGGATCTCCTTAGATGAGATCTCCTTCGATGAGATTTCCTTAGATGAGATTTTGTTAATCTCCTCAAGAAATGGTCTTACCCTTCTTTGTTGATTTGTTAATGTTCAACCTACCCTTGTGTCACCACCCTATGTAATTTGCTATATAAACTAAGACTGGGGCACTGATGGGAGACAGAGAAAGAAGACAGAGACAGAGGAAGAGACAGAAGAAGAAGAAGACAGGGGAGACAGAGGAAGAAGACAGAGGAGACAGGAATAAGACAGAAGAGACAGAGGAAGAAGACAGAAGAGACAGAGGAAGAAGACGGGGAGACAGAAGAAGACAGAAGAGACAGAGAAGGAGACAAACGAGAAAACACGAGAGAAGAACGGAGAAGACACAGAAGCATGGGGGAGACACTGAAGCGGAGCACAAGGTGAAAGAAGTGAGAGTGAGGGTGAGAGAGAGAGAGAGAGAAGCAGAACAGGAATGGAGATTGGAATAAACTGCAACTGATACCGACCACCTGACACTCATTCCTCCCTTCGCCTGCCTATCTCCATCAACCTCCCCAGGGTGGGGGGAAACGGTGTGAGACTACCGAACGCGGGCGGCGGGAGAGATAGAGCCCTGCTGGCCCTCTCCTCTTTCGTGAACACACACAAGTTCCTCTTTCTGCCCCTACCGTGTTCCCCCATTCCTGCCACCCAGGTGCTCCCTTCACTTCCCAGGGACCCTCCGGGCTTTGACCTTCCCAGGCCCTGGGCTGTCACTGCCTGTCCAGGGAGACTTGTTCTGGGGAGCCGGGGAAGTGCAGCTCTCTGTGGGGTGGTCCAGCGAGGGCCATGAGGTTCACCTCACCAGCTGCCTTTGAGGGTCTCTCAGAAGCCTGCTCCCCTGAGTGCACCTCTACCTCCTGCCTCACTTGATCCCCTATCACTCGGGATCCACAGTCCTGAGCCCTCTGGCTGCCTCCCGCAGCCTCACCGACAGCAGGAAATGCAGCTCCTCCGTCGTGGGATTCTGCAGGATGAAGCTCTGCAGCATCTTGTCCAGGGCATTCATTGTGTCCTTGTAGAGGGACTGTAAGGCATGCAGCGCTTTAGTGCTCACCTTGGGCCTGCTCTGTGATATCCTTCCTGGTTTCCAGCAGGGCCCCACGCCACGCTGCCCTGGCTCTAACATGATGCCACTGGTGGTGAGCTGCACCCCAGATGGGCTGACCCATGGGTGGGGAGGGGAGCACGGGGCCCAGGGTGCCTTTGAGGGCACATCAGCTCTCCCAGCTGCGTTCCCCCTGACACAGGGTGAGCCAGTGACAACTGCCAGGGGAGGCAGGCATTGCATGGGAAGCTACAGGGCCTGGTGCCTGATGGACAGACAAGCTCCATGAGGAGCATGCCCGAGGGCTGTCTTATCTGGAAATGGGGTGCCTGGCACTTCCGGGGGGGGTTAGGCCTAGGCAGGGCTGTTGCCCTGGTGTTCCTGGCCCAGGGGCCCGCTCCAAAGTGCTCTTCCATCAGGGTGAGGGGCGAGGAGAGCCCAGCAGGGAAGGCTCCCAGCAGACCCCCACTTCTGGGGGCTGAGCTAAGGAACAGACATGGGTGGCACACCTCTTCTGTGGGGATGTGGGTGGTGCCCCCTGACCCCTGCCCTGGTGCTGGGTCCGTGAACCCTTGGGGTGGCTGTGAGCAGCGTCCCCCTCACCTCCAGAACTTCCAAGAAGCAGAGCCCAGGACAGGGTCCCTCTGGCCCTGTGCCCACCTGTATGTTGGGCGGCTCTAGGAAGAGGCACAGGTGCTTCTCCAGAACGTCGGGGAGGGGCAGCGCCAGAACGCTTTGCAGACAGGTGCTCAGCAGCCTCGACTTCCTGTCGGCGCCCAGGGACGGCCTGAAGGCACTGTCGGAGCAGAGGCCAGAGGCGGTGCAGGTGGCAGGGCTGGCCTGTGGACTCCGGGGCAGGTGCACCCCCTACAGTCGCTCCCCCTGGCCGTTTGGGGGTGAGGAGGGACTGCTCCTCTGGGCTGACCTGGGCACCCTCTGCAGGTGCGTCTTTCTCCCGTGTCCTGCCAGTCCTGAACCATGTCTCAGGCTGATGTTCTCGGGCATCTTGGTCTGTGACCCGCCCATCTGTCCCTGGCCTGTCTTGTGCTCAATGGTGACCCCTGCTGGTCACTCCAATTCCCCCTGGACGCTGTACTCATTGGCAGGGCTGGCAGCTCTGGCAGATGGGAACCCCACCAGCTCCCACCACTCCATACCCCGCTCCTGGCGCCCCTTGTCTCCTGGTGGCACCATCCAGGCCCCACGCAGGATCCAGATTCTTCTCGCAACAGTCCCTGCACCTCAGCCCCTCCCTCTGTCCAGGCTTCTTGTGCCCCAGCCCAGCTTCAGCCCTAGCTGAGGTCCCCTTTCATGCATTTGGGCATAAGTTTCCATCTGAGAGAGGCCTGCGCTTGGGGGCGGCATGCCTGGTAAGGGGCCCTGGCAGGGGCACTGTGGCGGTGGGTGGTGGCTCATGCTGGTCCCGAGACTACAGTTGTGGGCTCCTCATTGCTTGGGGCTGAATGAATGAGGATGATGGGATGTGATGGTCTGGGTGGAGGTCTGGGACCATGTCTGTGGGCTTGGGGAGGCTGCACTGCCCCCCACAGTCTGAGACGGGTTCTCTGACCCTGGCTGCATGCTTGTCAGCCTCGCCTCTGACCTGAGAAAGCAGGGTGCAGCCAGGAGCACTCCTGGGGGACAGTGTAGTCCCCATGGCCAGGGACTTTGGAGCGCTGGACTCGCCCCTACTGTGCTGGCTGCACTGGAGGCCTCCCTTGCTGTGTCCACTCTAGACTGAAGCTTCTCTGGTCGGGAGTGCTGGTCCCCTGCACTCTCTGCAGGTCAGCAGAGCCCCCCACCCAGCCACTGTCTGCAGGTCCGCAGACACCCCTCCCTGCACTCTCTGCAGGTCAGCAGACAACCCTCCTGGACTGTCTGCAGGTCAGCTGTTTGGGGAGCGGATATACCCCCAGTGCACTGTCCCACATAAAACTCCCATCCCCCACCCCACAGTGGTTTCACGCTGCGCTGGCCTGCTGGGTGCTGCGGAAATGGCTGGTCTGGCCCTACCAGAGGCTGGAGATGATGTGCAGGGCCTGCTGGCGGTTGGCGGTGCACAGAAAGTCAGGGGGCTCCTTCTCTATCAGGACCTGCGAGGTGGGGTGAGCAGGCCCCCACTTCTCACACCAGCTCTCAGCACCCTCAGGGCCATACCCCACCCCGAGACTCTGATTAGCTGCCTGCCCCTCACCCAGGAAAAGGGCTGCTGCAGTTGGACTCGAGCCAGGCAATGGGGGTCACAGGGTGCCCCTTGTTCTGGCCGATGGTCTGGGCCAAGCTCAGAGCTCTGAGCCTCCCTCTGCCTCGGTAATGTGGCAGTGGCTGTCCACCCCGAGGGAGCAGGGGGACAATACAGTGTGCACTGCTGGGGGCACAGCCCTCCCCCTGCTGCCAACCCCAAACCTTTCTGAGGCGGGGAGCTGCCTGCTGGGCCTTGGCAGTCCCCTATGAAGTGGCCACATGACTGGCCATGCGTCTAGGTGCCCGCCCTTCGCTGGGGCAGGGGGGTGGCTCAAGCAATCTGTGCGCCCTGGGAGGGAGTGCCCGCTGCCCACCCCACCTCTGCCTTGCTGCCCGCCCTGCCCCATGCTCACCGCCAGGCAGTCCAGCAGCGCAGGGAGCTGCGTGAACTCGTAGCTCTGCGCGCCCTCGTTGCGGCTGATGGCGCCCACCAGCATGATGATCGAGGAAAGGAAGCTCTGCTTTAGGGTGTCGTCCTGAGCAGGGACGGGGTGGGGGCAGGGACGGGCAGTGAGGAGGTGGGCCTGCTGCTGGGACTCTTCTGGGGGCATAGTGAGGCCCAGCAGCTCTGCTTGCAAAGGTCTGTGGAGCCCGCTCTTGCACAGGCAAAGGAGTGGGGGTCAGCATGAGTGGCGGCCCCACATGGACAGGCTGTTCAGGGGGCCCGGGTGGGGTGGGGGTGCTGGGATTCCGATTCCTGCACCTCCAGTGAGGTGTGGGTCCTCTGGCGGCCGGTCCTACCCAGGCGCTGTAGTGAAAGTAGAAGATCATCCGAGACAGGATGTTGTCCACCCATGGCAGGATGTGCGCCTTGGCCTTAGCGGCCATCTGGCCGTAGGACAGCAGGATGGTGCAGCTGGCCCACTTCCAGTGCAGCTCCTCCGAGCTCTGTGGGACAGGGCAGCCTGCTCAGCCTGGCACCTCTCTGCACCCACAGCCAGCAGCTAGGGCCTGGGACAGTTCTGTCCACCTGGAGGTGCTGTTGGGGGAGCCCTGAGGAGTGGGGGGGGGGCTCTGGATGTCCTAGGATATCCTTTGGGACATTAGTGGGGCCAGTGATGAGGGTTTGGGATGTGGGTCAGTCTTCAATTGGGGTGGTCACTGGTTTAGGATAAAGGGGGAAACTGAGGTAGGGGTTATTCCAGGAGGGAGAAGGTGTGGGTCTGGCCCAACCCTGTAGGGCTGCTGCTCAGTGGTGCCACTCCCAAGGCAGCTACACATGCCCATCTGCCTGTTCAGGCCTCACCACACCTCCAGCCCCTGCCTACTACACTGGCCCTGCCCCTATGGCTCAGTCCCCGCCTCCAGGTGCCCCCACCTTCATCGGGAAGCCATGTAGACACCATTTGATGGGCTTGCTTCGGCCAAACTGCTCCAGGACGGCCCATACGTGGTCCAGGTGGCGGACAGAAGCCAGCCCCACAGTGAGTGCCATGCCCTAGGGGTTACAGGGGGTCACGGTTGGGTCAGGATCAGACCTGACCCCCAAGGTGCTCCTCAGGGACTCAGGCATCTGCTTCCTGTCCATGTGGGTTGGGACAAGGACCCCGGAGCAGTGCCATGGACGTCTCTCCTGGGGTGTGGAGGTGCAGGATCAGTGTGCAGACCATTGGCTGCAGTCCCCGCCCTGGGCGGCGCTGCCTCACCTCCCTCTGCCTGGCCCACTGGTGCGACGTCTCCAGCAGGCGTTGCAGGTGGCTGCGCACTGTACTGCTCTTCTGCTCAGCTTGCAGGATCAGTCCGTAGTAGATGAACAGGAAGATCTGGGGGACATAGTGTGACCAGCAGTCCCTCCAGCCCTTCGCCTGTGCCTCCCCGACCATGTGCACCTGTTCTGAGGCCCCCATCTGGCTGTTGGAGAGCACCTGGTTTGGCCTGTGTCCCCCTGAAGCCCCTGTGGATATGGCAGGGGGCAGCGCACCTTCTCGGGCGGCTGCTCCTGATGTGTATGGTGAGGCTTAGTGAGGGCACCCAGCAGCTCCCGGGACCAATCTTCCATTTGCAGAAACTGGACCGAGCTGTCAGCCATCTGTCAGCAGAGGGTGGCACACAGGCTGCAGCCACCCTCTCCTCCACTCATTGTGGCCTCACCCACCCGCAACACCCGTCTCCTGCACTCAGCTCCCCGCCAAACCCTTCTCTGGGGGGCATTCAGGGAAGAGTGCGCTGGGGAGACTGATCTCACTCCCACCCCAGCAGGGCCTGGGGGAGCCTGAAGCACGCAGCCAGAGTGGGGGTTGTGGCGCAGGCTACCTCCTGTGCACGATTACTTTTGTTCTGTTTCTGGTCTTTGCTCAGAGGGTCACTCCAGCTCTGTACATGAGGGGGGTCACTCCTGTGGTGCTTGGGGGACCCAAGCAGTGTCAGGATCTAACGTGGGGTTCCCCCATTCAAAGCATGTGCTCCAACACTCCCTGTCCCATAAATATTCATTTTGAAAATGAATAGAGGAGATCAGATGAATGAAATGTCTTTTGGGAGCATTAAGCCCGATACCATGGGCATCCCGCCTGATACAACAATTTTGTAATGGTAACTTCAAGGCTTCTCCATTGTTCTGAGTCCAGTGTGCACCTCTCCTAAGGCTTTGGGTCCTGGGTTTCTTTGGAGGGGGCTGGGAAAGTCTTTAGATGCCCCTTCTGAGTGTGGTCCCACACCCAAATGCTTTTTCTGTGGAAGCAGGAGCTGCCTTTCCAGAAGTGCCTCATCAAATACCTGTCACATGGCTGGATGATGCAGGAGTTGAGTTCCATGTTTGGTTCCCACCTGCCACCAATCTGCGCTAAAGGAAGAGTGCCTCATAAACTGGGGAGGCAGCCCTGCCAGCTGGAACACCATACCAGGACAGTGGCAGGAGTGGAAATCAAGGTCATGAGTCATTCCAGCCAACAGTGACAAAAAGTAAAATGTTAGATGCCTTTTGGTGGTATTAGTGAGCAAATGAAAGGTGTGGACATTTCTTCAAGCGATTCCATCACTGGGACCAGCTGAGAAGCAGTGAGATGGGTAAGACGGAGACCCCCTGGGCTCGGCTGGGCCGTGCCGAAGGACAGCTGGGAGTAGCCCCTACAGTGGGCTTCTGCTCCCTCTCCGGGGCTCCTACCTCCCATGGCAGAAGCAGGAGGTGATTTGGGGGGAGAGGGAAGCTGCTAAATTTGGTGGCACTGGCTGCAGATTTCCTGTCTCTGGGGCAAATGTCTTCAAGTGCTGAGTGACATGTTCTAAGGTAACGTTACCTCACCATGCCCACACGCATTCTGTGACATCCCGGGGGTCTCAGGTACCCATGTGCCAGGTGCTCATTTTGCTCATGCTCTGCCAGAGTCGGCCTCCGCTTGCTCTCGAAGGTGGGTCACTCGTGCTTTCCTTCCTCAGCAGAACCAGCACGTACTGCCTTCTCAGACATGCCATCCCGAATCTTTGCTCCGTGCCACTGCGCCACCTCCCCACCCTCCACTGGTCTCATTTACTGAGCAGATGCTTTGATTTTCATGGGTTCTAATAATTTATTTTTCCCCTCTTTGGTGACCAGCACTTTGAGTTCTAAGAAGTATCTGTCTCCCCCGAGGCCGAGAGTCTCTGCGGTGACTGTCTGAAAACCTTCCTGTAGCTTTTGCTCTTCTGTGTAGGTCTTATTGCCCAAACATCTCAGATTAATTTCTCTGAAGGGCTTGATGTATTAGAGGTTCCCCTCCTCCACTTAAAGATGTGCTCATGTTGCTGAACTTTTTTTTTTAATTTTTAATTTTTAATTTTTTTCTTTTTGGCTCACACCCGGCGATGTACAGGGGTGCCAGGACAGGAATCACTGCACTCAGGAATTACTCCTGGCGGTGCTCAGAGGAACATATGGGATGCTGGTATTCGAACCCGGGTCAGTCGCATGCAAGGCAAATGCCTTACCCGCTGTGCTATTGCTCCAGCCCCTGTTGTTGAACTCTTTCTTCCAAAGTCTTTGCTTTTCCTAGTAAATCATTTAGGCAATTTTGTCCAATAAAACTGACCTGGATCTGTGAGAGTCCTATTCTACTCCATTGTGTTTGTAGGCAGTGACTTGCTGACTGTTGCTGTATAATGACCCTTAAAATAAGGTGGTATGATTCCTTTTCCAAATTTAAATTTTTGTTTCTGGGCCACACCCGGCAGTGCTCAGGGCCGACTCCTGGCTCTGCACTCAGGAATCACTCCTGGCAGTGTTTGGGGTACCATATGGGAGACTGTGGATTGAACCCATGTTGGCCAGTGCAAGGCAAATGCCCCACATGCTGTAGTATTGCTCAGGCTCCATGACTTACTTAATTATTAAATAAAATTATTTTTATTGAAATAATGTTTGCTTATAGAACTATAAGGATATGATTTTACATCTCTTCAAAATACAGGTTTCCACATAGCACCCACCTTTCAAAGTACCAATATCCCTCCTCCAATTAGCGGGCTGCCTCCCTCCTTCGACCCCATTAGACTTCTGCCTCTGGTAATATCATATGTGTGGGCAGAATACAAGGTTTTATTTCCTCTGCCTTTGTTCCCTGGCTTTGTTCTCTTAAGGGCAGTATGATGCTTGTGATTTTGTTCTTTTCCAAGATTATTTTGGCTATTATAGTTCTTTCAAATTTCCAGATACAATTTTAATTTTCAGATTATATTGCATTCTATAATAAAGCCTGCTGGGATTTTGATAGGCATTGCATGGAACCTACACATCATTTTGGGGAGAATGGGCAACTTCTTAAACATCATAGATTCCCTGTTTAGGCTCTAATTTCTTTGGCAATTTTTGGTAAGGATCTTGCACAAAATGTGTCCAATTTGTCTTTGAGCCTTTTGTGTTTTCCTGCAGCTAGGTCATCTTGTCAAGCACTTCATTTTCCAATCACTAACTGTTGGCTTCTGGGAATTGGATGGGCTTTTGTGTATTGCTCTTGTATCCCAAAAACGTGCCAAATTCAATGATTAGTCATGAACAATTCTAGAATTTTTAGAGATGCTGCATGATTTTCTTTGTAGTCAGTCCTGGTGACTGCCCAGATTGACATTTCCTTTCACAGTCGGCCTGTCTTCGCCCCCTTTCTTTGCAACACCAAGCACTCTGGCTTGGGGGCCTGATTCGGGCCCTCTGCCTGATGTTTAAACTCTGTGGACATGCTGAGCTATGACTTTTCAGACATCAGTTTCTTTCTCCCATTTAGTTGGCAGCTGTTCTCATTGTGATATTGGGATTTGTACTGAGAAATAAAAATACTTGTTTACATTCCAGGTTCTGGCCAGTGCTCCTAACCCCCTCGGCCCTTTCTAAGTGACTAGAGCTACAAAGGTGTCTGTATTCGTCAAATGCCCCTTCCAACCACCTACAAGTGTGTGCCAGTGAGGTGGCTTTGGAAGGCAGCCTGTCTTCCATCTGGCGATTCTGAGTTATATCCTTTCTATAATAAACTGGTAATTGACTAAGTAAACTCCTTTCCTGGGTTCTGGGAGCTGCTCTAAGGAGTAAATCAAACCTAAAGGAACCTATGATTTATCATCCAGACTTGCTCTGGGCCAATGTCCTCTGCTGATTGGAAGCAACGAGGAAGGTGCCCTTCAGTGGGCAATAGGACAAGCCCAGGGGGATCGTATGTGTCCAGGTGGTGACTTCTGTGAGATGCTCTCTCCATGGAGACGGTCATGGGCTTTACACTTGGTTCCGCGAGTGTGTCGAATTCTATAATTGCTTTTCAAGGGTTAAGGGGTCACACTTGTCCCCGGAGTGGCCTCACTCAAGCAGTCTGTGCACCAGGAGCCTTGATCATTGACATTGAGCTGTATGTGCTGAATTCAGGGTGCTGAGCTCCTGGGGTTTCTGTGTCTCCTCCACGCAGGTAGTTTTCTGTCCCTTTTTTGTAGTACCCTCCTGGGTTCGGCATGAGGGATGTACTGGCCTCACACAGGATTTGAAAGGTTCCTTTTCCTCTGCTCCCTGAGGAAATGTGTGTAGCATTGCTATTATTCCTGAACTCCGATAGCATTGACTAGAGAAGTACAGAGGCTGGGTACTCTTTGTGGAAAGATTCTAAGCCCAATTCTAACCCAACATTATGATGATTTTCAATCTCTGGTGTAGTTTGGCAGCTGTGGCTCTTAGGGAATCTGAGCTGTCTATTGCAATTGGGATCCCAGTTCCTTCTTATTGTTCCAGGGTAAGTCTTTGCAGCCCATCTCTCTTCTCTGATGCCGGTATCTCATGCATTTTTAGTCTATCAGGGATGATGACCATTTTAACTACAGTCTATTCTCTCTCCAAGTAAAAAAATTCTCATTTAGAAAAATTTCCTCCTTTCTGCTTACTTTGATAATAATTTTCTTTCAGAGGGATATTTTTGCTGAAAAACAGAGCAAAGAGAAGATCTTTATTCTGTCTTGAAGACAATGGCAGTGTCCTTATACACACTGCTCTTGGTACCAGATTTGCACAGCTTCTGATGTTCTGTGATAAGTATCAGTCTGTGTAAAGTATTTTCTAATTTCCCTCATGATTTCTGCATTGATCTCTGGGTTCTTTAGGATCAAAGCTGTCTCACTTCCAAATACCTGGCATTTTTCCAGGTGTATTTTTGATATTGATTTCTAATTTACGTTCTAGTCAGGGAATGCGCTGGCTTTGATCTCAGTCCTTTTAAACGTATGGAAGGCTGATATATAGCCCAGCAAATCATCCATCTTGGTGAATGTCCTATTTACATTGGGAAGGAATGTCAGCGCGATCCATTTGGCTAATTGCATTGTTCGAGTCTGTTCTACATCCTAGTGATTTCCTGTCTCATTTTTCTATTCATTGCGTTGTTGCTGCTGTGGGCATCATCTCTCCCACTTGCTGCTCGGCAAGGCCACTGCTGCCTGGATACAACAGTGACCCCTGACATTTGGTGCTTCCTGTGCTGCAGGCACAATGCCAGGTCCCTCCTACGTACCCTTTCCTGGCAGACTCACAGCAGACGCTAGCAAGGACCTCTGGCTACCTGCTGGATGATGACAGAGGTCCAGAGAGCTGTGCTGGTTGCTGCAGGCCACGGCTACTAGGATTGAACCCCAGTATGCCATGTCTCTCCTCCCAGGAAGGCCCTCTCTCAGATGTATGGTCAGAGGCACAGGCAGCAGTGCCTGTGACCCCGTCTCCACCCTCTGCACCTTTTCTGACCCCAAGAGAGACCCTAGTGGGGTGAAGGCAACATGTCTGTGGTGGAGCCTTGCTCTGTGCTGAGGTCAGAGTGAGGCTTGAATCTCACACCTTTGATGAGTGTCAGATCTCCCCTTCTCTTAAAACAGCCTCTGCTCCCTCTGACCTGTAGCCCCATAGTCCCCACCTCTGCAGGCACTCCTGCATCTCCCCTACCTTCATTAGCTGCTCTTCCCAGTAGGTCTTCTCTTCCCTGTTGAAGAGCTCGTCTGCCGGGAGAGGGGGCCTGAGGCCAGGCCAGTCTTGACCTGTACCCCCCACTGGGCTGTGGTTTCGTCAGTCCCAACGCTCAGCCCCACACTTCATGGGTGCAGTGAGCTTGGGGTCCAGAGAGCTGCCCTCTGGGATTCGGAGGGCCATGGCCCCTCTCTGGGCTCCTGCTCCCAATGGTGAAGGGTGGGTGGCCCTAGACATGGCCCTGGGGAATGCAGAGGGGCCTTGGGGTGGGGGTGAGGCTCAGAGAGGGGTGTGCAGAGAGTGAGTGGAAGCTGGAAATTCAACTGCAGAGGCAGGGGCTGCTTTGAAGGAGCTCTGGGAAGGGCCTTGCCCACCCTGCCAGTTCCCTGTGAGGTCTCACAGCAGAGCGAACAGGGGCCTGCCTTCTTGAGCCTGAGTGCAGGCTCTAAGCAGGGACAAAGGTCTCCCACTCAGACTGAAACCCTGAGGAGGAGACACACATACAAACTCCTACCCATTCCTCATGGACCCTGCTCAGACTCAGGTGCCTCCTTCAGGAAGCCCTTCCTGCTGACCACCAGAGCAGAGCTCAGCACTGGCTTGGGAGAAAGGCATAGGGGAAAGGGGCTGTGAGCCCCTAAAAAGGCTCACACAGGCCTTAGAGCTTCCAGAGCTTGCACTCGGGTCCTCTCTCTCTCTGGCACTCAGAGACCCTCACCACCTCAGGGGGTCTTTCCCATAGCTTGCAGGCTGCTGTTGTGGGGGAAGCGCTGCCCCTCCCCCAGGCCTGAGCCGCTGCCTCTGGGGAATGCCATCCTGTGGTGCGCCCCAGTGCCTTGCAGAAACCCTGCAGCAAGCGTGTGGGTAGTGGGGTGGGCAGGGTAGGGGTCAGGGAGCTCTGGTAGGTTGTGGGGTGTGCCCTGTGCCTTGCAGCCCCACCAGGCAGCCCTACCCACTGAGGACAGGATGCCCAGCACGTAGAGCAGGCTGCGGTGCGGGAAGATGCCCGTTAGCACCTGCGCCTCCAGATGCCCGACCACCCGCTGCCACGAGTGCCTGCAGATGGCCACCAGCACGTTGCCCGCCGCGTCCTGGTATGTCTCTTCCAGCTCCTGGGGATTGTAGAGGAGAGTTAGAAGCGGGGAGCGTCTGGGCATAGTGCTGGGCAGAGCATCCCCCAGTTCCCATCTCCCCTCCAGCTCCTAAACCCCCTCCAGTCCTCCCATTCCTCCCTCCCGTCCCATCCCCAGGCTCCTGTCCCCCACAGGTCATGTGACTGGTGAGGGGGAGGCCTCCGGGCCTCTGCTGGGGCAGCGAGCAGGTAGCCTGCCTTTGTGCCTGGCGCTGCCTCAGCCTCTGTGGAGCGACATGTTCAGGAGAAGCAACAAGGAAAGGTGCTGTAAGGATCCAAAGGCCCTTCACGGCCTCTGAGGAACACAGCTGCCGAGACCCCAAAGTGCCGTCGCTCAGGTTCCAGCTTCCCAAAGGAGAGGCTGAGGGAACCAGCTCCTGCCCCTTCCTGGGGCGTGTGCGAGAGCAGATCCCGCCTGGCTGGCCGGCTGGCAGCCTCCTCAGGCCCGGCCTGCCCCGGCCTGGCGGCTCCTCGTCCTCAGGGCCCACCGCCTCCTCAGGGCACAGTCGTCTATTCCTGAGCCCGCGGCGCCTGGAGGGCCCCCCCAGCCTTAGCCCCGCCCAGTCACGTGTCCGGCCCCGCCCCTGAGTGGCCCCCTCAGCCCTAAGCCCCGCCTCACCTTCCCGCAAAGACAAAGGTGGGGGTCAGCAGGAGACAGGGCGGTGGGGGGAGGGAGAGAAGGAGAGAGAGAAAGAGAGGGAGGGGGGAGAGAGAGAGAGAGAGGGAGAGAGAGCGTCTCAAGTCATGTCCTCTAGTCCATGATGGGCCCAACCCCTGTCCTGCCACTGTCCCAGTTTGTAATGAAACGTGCAGCGGGGACACAAGGCACAGAGGTCCCTTAGGGACAGGGGCCCGCGGAGCACTGTGAACAGTGGCCACAGCTGGACACTGTGCCCAGGCGGGCTTGTAATGCTGGTGGGTGGGGTCTGGCTCTGAACCCAGGACACGGCCGGGACTCTGGCTGGAGGCTGCTGAGGAAGAGCTGGCACCAGTGGCTCCTTCCTTCAGAATGGGGCCCCTGAGTTGTCCTGCCTCTGCGGGGAGTCGTGGGCCCACTTTGGGAGGTGGAGGGCCCCAGACCCCCGTGCTCCTGTCAAAGACAGTGCCCCATGTGGGGAGTGAAGAGGCAGGAGCCCAGGGCAGTGGAGGGGTAGGGAAGCGTGCTGGTCAGTACAGCCTCTGTGGGGACAGCAAGGAGCTTGTGCAGGAGTTGGACTGGGAACTGCTGTGTGACCCCCACACTGGCTTCTGCCCAAGACTAGACAAGCGTGGGTGGCAGTGGACATGTGCTGTCTGCCCAGTGTGACAGTGGTCGGGTTGTAGTAGCTGGGGGGGGTGGTTCTATGGCCTGCCATGCCCATCGGCAGACACAGGGCACAGATGATGGGCTCGGGAGCTGGGGGTGGGCAAGGAGATGTGTTGGGGATTAGACAGATAAAGGAGCAGACAGGATGGGCCATTTATGGGATCTCTTAACCCAGAGCCCCGGCACTGGAGGCGGATGCTGCCCCAAGGGGTAGCTTATAGCTGCTTGTCTCCATTCCCTCTCCTGAAAATCCTCAAAAAAGCCCATTACACAGGTGTTTATCTGGATATGGTGGGCATGGAGGTGGTGGGCATGGGGGTGGTGAGCACTGGAGGTGGGATGGGCGGTGGCGGGCGTGGGTGACACACTACTCCAAGGGCACCTTTTGCAGTCTCTGCTTGGCGGCCTGCCCGGCCCTCAGCGAGGGCTCCTGGCTCTGTCTGGGTCTGTGGCCCTGGATCCTGGATCCTGTGCAAATCAATAATCTCCCAGGCAGTGCTCACCCAGCTGGCATCTCGGATGCAAAGGGTTTGTGAAGGAAGCCTGAACAGAGCTGAGGGCCCTGTCTCCCGGCTAGACAGCCTGGCGGGTGTGGAGGGCTGTGGGCTCAAGCTCAAAGGGTCAAGTCTTCAGCCACAGAGCTGCGGGTAGGCCGGAGGCCCAGATCCAGGCTGTGGGATGGGGGAACCTTCCAGATCTGGTGGGATGGGGAAGGGCTGCAGGAAGGAGGGGGGTCCTCCTTCCTACAGCAGGGCAGGAACCTCGGGGGACATTGAGTCCAGAGCAGTCGCCCTAGGCCCCCAGGGGCTCCTGGACCTCCACCCTTGCTGTGTAGAGTGGGTTCCTGGGGTCATCTGTCGGACACTGGTGGCAGGAAGGCGAGGAGGAGGCGGGAACTATCTGGTGACTACCACACGGAGGGCACCAGCAGTTTTGGGGCCACTGGCGCAGGCCCTGGGGGGCATGCTTGCAGGGAGGGGAGCCCCACCGTGGACTTGGTCATGTTGTCCAGGGCCAGCTGCATGAAGGTCTTCTCCCAGATGTCCTCCAGGGAGTCACTGGCCTCGATGACACTTTCCAGGACATGGAACAGCCTGAACTTATGCCGGGTAGAGATCTGTGGGTGACAGAGTGACAGAATGACAGAGAGTAACAGGATGACAGGCCAACAGAATGACAGGGTGACAGTGACATGGTGACCGACAGAATGACAGGATGACAGTGTGACAGGATGACAGGGTGATAGAATAACGGTGACAGTCACAGAGTGACAGTGACAGAATGACAGGGTGACAGGGTGTGGTCTGGTCATGGGCAGACGCCAGCCAGGACATAGGTGAGGGAGGATAAAAAGGCCAGAGCGGGAGAATAGGAGTGGACACACCTGACCATTTGTCTAGTAGTTTCGTGGTGAGCGCTGCCACCTGAGGGCCCCGGCTCAGAAGCCACAGAGATTGGTGGATGGAAACATATTCCTATACCCAGGGACCTGCTGTAGGTTCTTAGAGCCTCCCCATGTTCAATACAAGTCATTCACATACTAATCATTCATGTTAAAGCTTAGATCTTACCCCTAGTCATCCACCAGCCACCCCCCATCCACCTAGCCACCATCTGCCCATTTATTAGCCACCTGTCCACCTTATACCCACCCATCCATTTGTATTTCACCCACCCATCTACCCACCCACACATTACCCACCCCATGTCGTCCCCCCACACATCATCCATTCATTCACCCTCATACCATCCATCTATCCACCCACATGTCATCCATCCAACCACAAACCCACGCATTATTCATCTCTCAAGTCATCATCCACCCACTACCCACACACCAACCATCCACCCCTTCACATGTTGTCCACCCACCCACCCACAGGTCTATACACCCACCCATGTACCACCCACAGACCCACTGTACCACCCATTATCACCAATCTATCCATCTCTGCCACTGAGTGCTCTGTGACTTTAGGTAAGTAATTTCCTTCTTCTAAACCAAAGTTTCCTTCTGAGCCAGGATCCTAACGTCAACATCATGAGATTTTTCTGAGGGTGGGCAGCACATCTGTCCACTCACCCCACCCACCCCCACTGATGTGTCCTAAATAAATAAGGCAGCTTCCACGTGGTTGACGCATGCTTGGAGCCTGTCTTGAGACCCCACCCTCTGCATTTCTCCCCCAGGGGTTCAGGCAGCTCGCACCTTTGGGTTATCAGTGAAGTAGTCATGGATAGTTTCCAGCACCAGGTTAGGGGAGCAGTGGGCCATGCTCTTGATCTTCTTGATGATGTACTTGAGGCGGACTGGGTCTGAGTTGTTTAGGTCCCGAAGCATCTTGAAGCAGATGGCTAAGGCAGATGGCAGGAAGGTGGGGTGTGGATGGGCTATGGGAAGTCCCACACAGTGGCAGCAGGGTGGCGCCTTCCCATGGCACCACCTTCCAGGGCAAGGCAGGGGTAGTGTGAGAATGGGAGGAAGCACCTGAAGGTGGAGATGGGAAAATGAAACCCACTGGGATGCTCAGGGCCTCTGAACTATCCACACAGATGGGAGAGGGAGTCTGGTTATGTACTTTCTGGGCACCCCGTCACCTACAATATTCACACCTATTCATTCACTCTGTCGCTTTATCCTCCCACCTTCCATTCATCCACCATCCGTCTATCCTCGATCCATTACTATCTACCCACACTGCTCATTCATGTCTGTCTGTCCATATTTCTAGTCATCCAAATCATTCATTAATAAATGCAAACACTTACCCATAGAGCTCCCATCCACTCATAAATAAACCCATTCATTATTTGTCCATTCATGCTTCCACCTACCCATCATATCATGAATCCATCTAGGCATCCACTTACCCATGACCAACCCATCCTTCCATCCATGAATCATAAATTAATCTATTCATTCATTTACCCAAGATCCATCCACCAAATCATAAGTTCATCTATTCATCTATCCACCCTTCCATCCATCAGATCATAACTTCATCCATTCACCAATTTACCCACCATCTATCCTTCTAGGAATCATAAATTCATCTATGCATCCATTTACCCACATTTCGTCCATCCAATAATAAATTCACCCATTTGCCCACCATCCATCCATCTATTCGTCCATCCATTGACTCACAAAATTTATCTACGTGTCCATCCACTTGCCCTCCATCCATCCATGCATGGATGAACCACACACACCCCGCTCCCTCCATCCCTCCACCACCTAGCCAGCCAGCCACCCTCAGTGCTGTCCATCCTGTGTGGTGAGTGCTGAGCCCACCCTCCACCCCTGTGGCGGGGTCCAGAGGGGGCAGCTATGTGAGGTCCTGCGGCACCCAGAGGGGAGGGCCAGACTGCAGGGCCTTCGGTGCGTGCCGCACGCACCTGCGTTATAGGCGTCCTCCATGAACATGTGGTGCTCCCGCGGGGCAGAGGCGGCCAGGCTGCTCCGGGTCCTACATAGCATGATGGTGCTGGGCTGCTGCCTCCTGTCCCCACAGTCGCACGGCTTCAGGTCCGACATGCTCTTCACAGGTTTGGAGGTATGGGAGGGGGTTCTAAGTGGAGAAGGGACCCTGGTGTCGGGGAGGGGCCGGGGCTGAGCACGGGGCTGCGTGTGCAGTACTTTACATACCATCTTGGTATGTGTCCCCAGGCCTCGCCCTCCCAGATCCTGCTTGCCCCGTGGACTGGCACCGTCCAGGGAGGACATCAGGGGCAGTGCTGGGGAGGCAGCCTGGCCAGGAGCTCAGGGCGCCAGTGTCCGGCAAGTGTTGGTGAGGTTGCTGTGGCCGGCAGGGCCCGGCCCAGCTTGGGGTGCAGTGCCCCAGGAACCAGCTGTCACTTGACCCGCAGACCTCGTGGGACTGCCGGCCACCCCACCGTCACTGTGCAGGGCTCAAGCAGCTTCCAGAGCACAAGGGAGCTGGGGAAGTGCCTGGAGGTGTTTCAGCACACGTGCCCCGGTGCCCGGCTCTCCCCCACTGGCACAGCTGTAGGGTGGAGACAGTGATGCCCCCACCCCACCCCAGCTGGCATCATCTTTCTTCCTCTCCTGTTCTTTTACCACACTGCAGCCGGTGCGGTAAGGGCCAGGGAAGGAGGCACCCTTTTATCTGGGGGATGTCTTAGCCTGGCTCTCCCCATCTCTGCCCACAGTGCCCATGCCTGCTTCCTGCTCCCCGACCCACATGCCTGCTTCTCCAGCACCTGCAGGGTGAGCCATGTGCTGGATAGGGGTCCTGCTATGAGCAAGATGCCAGCACAAATGCCTGGCAGATTGACGGGGCTTCCTATCCCGCCACCCATCCATCCACACGAACCCTCCAGGGCGCATTGAACTGGAGATAACCCTGAGTGCTGCCGGCCGGCGGTGCTGGGGTGCCGAGGAAGCTGAAATTCAAAGACCAGACTCACCACCCCACACACACAACTTGGTAACCGGGGAACGCACACGAACCCACAAGTCCCAGGTGTGGGGGCTGTGCTGGATTGACCCCCTGCCCCCAAGCCCTGGAAGCCAGCAAGGCTGCCCCGAGTCCTCCACAATTATCTGAGGAAGGTTCCCAAGGGCCAAGTGGGGAGAGGTAACCCCTAAAAGCCCAGTGGGCTCCCAGTGGGCTAAGGAAATGGAAGCAGGTGTGGGAAGCCCAAGTGTCTGGGATTCTCTGGGAAGGGGTAGGGGGAGCTGCAGGTGTGGGGCTATGACCTGGCGGTCTGCGCTGTCCTTCTGAGGTGCCACCAGAACTATGACCCATGCAGAGGGGACAGAGCACCTCAGGGAGCAGGAGCAGCAATTCTTGGGAGATACATACTGGAATAACTGCTTCCTAGCTGGGGTGGAAGTCTCAGATTCATACAGCATTGAACAAAGGGACACTCCAAACGCGGCGTGTCGGCAGCAGGATGGCCAGCCAGCCTGCATGAGCTGCTCCCAGCCTCCCAAACCACACCGAAGGGCCACGGTCTTTTGAGAACAATTTCACTGTGTCCCAGGACAAAGCTCAAGAATTTCTAAAAAGCACAGGACTATCCAGTACTCAGTAAAAGTCATAATTCCCGGCATCTAACACAACATGATCAGACAAGCAAATTGGCCAGAAAATATGATCCCCCAAGGAGGAGGAAAAAACCCTGATTGATCAAAAGTTAAGAGTGAAAGGCACCAACGCAAGGCTCAAGCCAGGAGGCAGGCCGTTGGGAGGCCTTGTTATCTTCCATCTGTTCACCACGGCAGATAAAAGCGGGAGCATGACGGGAGGGGCGCAGAGGAAAGGGGGCCCACGACATTTGAGACCAGAGCCTAGTGGTGAATCTGGGCTCAGAGACGCTGAGGAGGCAAGGAGCAGCGAGCTGGATGAGGTGGCGAGAAAACGGCTCAGACCTGAGACTCAAGCGGGAGACACGGGGTGGCACTGGGCCTCAGTGGGCTCGCGGCGGCTCCAAGGGCACCGCAAGAGGAGAAAGGGACACGGGGAACCCCAGGAAGAACAGTCTCCCTTCCAACAGTGGAAGCGGACAGCCACAGGCCCCCGGGCCTGGAGACACCAAGAGAAGAGCCCCGAAGGCAACGTGCCCTGTGGGGATAAAACAGCGTCAGTCAATGTTAAAGACTTTGGTGGCCGTGAGTAACGAGGGTGTCCGATGGGTGATTGTGTTTCTTTTTTAAATGAAAAATATAATTGTGAAAACAATGAGAGAAATATCCGATAGCTCGCGAGGCCTCAGCCCCCAAACCAGCTTACCAAAGCCAGAGCCATGAGGAGAAGGTCTTCAGGGTCAGCAAAGCTCACTCTCAAAGGCCTGGGAGGAAGTTCAGAGCAGCTGATCTGAGCAAACTTTTCATCTTGTAGGGGCCCATGGGTGCTGAGGGGGATGCTGGGCCACTGTGAGAGGGGATCCTGGCAGTGAAGTCCTGACAGTTTGGGGCTTGGGGCCACCAGCACCACACCCAGGGGTACTGGGGGGCATGTGGAGGTGGGGACAGAACTCAGGGATTTGTGCAGACTAGGAAGGTGTTTAACCACTTGGGTTGGGGTTGTCCCCTTGGCCCCTGCTGCAACTTTTTTTTTTTTTTTTTTTTTTGCTTTTTCGGTCACACCTGGCGATGCACAGAGGTTACTCTTGGCTCTGCACTCAGGAATTACTCCTGGCAGTGCTCAGGGGACCATATGGGATGCTGGGATTCGAACCAGGTTGGCCGCGTGCAAGGCAAACGCCCTACCTGCTGTGCTATCACTCCAGCCTCAGCTGCAACTTTAAGCATTGAAAGAAAAAAAAATATGGTCCAGCTCAAATTTTACACAAAGGTGGGGTGGGTGGGGAAGGCAAGCAGCAGGTTTCCTGGAGAGGTGGAAGCCAGCAGTAGCAGGTCCGCATGTCAAAGTGGGCGCAGCTGCTCTGCAGCCCCCACAGGAATGGGGCCCACAGCAGGGGCCCAGATGTGAATGTGGCGGCTGCAGAACATGACTGTAACGCTTCAAGTTGAGAGTGACACAGTGCAGTCGGGCTTGTTACACAACACGCAGCTAGAACCCGAGGCAAAGCATCAAGGCCATGAGCGAGAAATGGAGTGGGTAGAGCAGGGATCTGAGAGGAGAAATGTTTGCCAACTAAAACCCCCTTGGGCCCCCCAAAGACCAGACACCACAGAGAGACAAATCCCAAACCAACAGACTGATAATGGCCATGAAGCATAACGACCAAGAGCTCTGCACGACGGAGGAGAGGAACTGCCAGTGACCATGAGATGAGATGGAGAGGGCGGGTCGGAGAGATGTCAGGCCAAACGGTGTCCTGCCGCTGGTCACAGGTGTGCTCGGAAGAAGCTGCCATGATGGAAAGTGTCAGACCAAGTAAATGCCACCCATCACAAACAGAGTTAAAGTATAGTAGAGACAAAACAATGGGGCCGGTGGCCGGTGAGTAATCTACCATACTGACACAATCCGATAAAAGTCCAAGGGGCCACATTAATATCAGACAAAGATATTTAATTCATTAGGTTTTGGGCCATAATCAGCGGTGCCCAGGGCTGACTCCTGGCTCTGTGCCCAGGAGTCACCCCTGGCAGGCTTGGGGGACCATATGGGATACTGGGGATGGAACCTGGGTCAGCCGCATGCAAGGCAAATGCCCTACCTTTTGTACTATCCAGCCTCATCAAATGTATTTCGGAATAAATGACATAACCAGGGGAAGAGAGTAAGTCCGTAGTGCCATGTGAGTAACATGATTGTGCCAACAATCCTGAATGCACAGAAACCTGCACATGGAAGTTTGAAGTATGGCAGGGAAAAATGAGGGCCCTCAAAGCCACATCAGTGACGAGAACTGAGAGAAGGTGCACCTGCTCTCAGTGACCCAGGACAGACAGGCAGGAAGGGCAGAGAACCTGCAGAAGCCTCGGAGGCAGTGTGGTCCGCTGACAGTCCTGTGACGCTCTGCCTCACAACGGAGGGAGCTTTATTCAAGCACGCTAGGGTAGCGCCAAGACAGCATATTTTGGGCTAGGAAAATACCAGTAAGTTAAAAGGATTCTTTTTTTTTTAACCAAAGAGACTCTGAATACTGTGAGATAAATTAAAAACCAATGACAGAAAGGTGGGCGAAGGAGTCCCACATAGTCGGAAACTAAATTACATTTGAAAGGCTGGAGCGATAGCACAGCGGGTAGGGCATTTGCCTTGCACACGGCCGACCTGGGTTCGATTCCTCTGTCCCTCTCGGAGAGTCTGACAAGCTACTGAGAGTATCTTGCTTGCACGGCAGAGCCTGGCAAGCTACCTGTGGTGTATTCGATATGCCAAAAACAGTAACAAGTCTCACGATGGAGACGTTACTGGTGCCTGCTCGAGCAAAGTAATGAAATAATTTGCAGACCAAACAGAAAACCAATGAGAAGGTAAAGAGTATCTTGAACTGAATTAAATGAAAACACAACATAGAAAAACACGTGCAGTGCAGCTAAAGCTGTGCCCAAAGAAAATTCATAGCGTCGACATTAATTGTGATAAGAAAAATAAAGGTCTGAGGTCAATGACTACCTTTCACTATAAAAATTAGGAAAGGAAGGGAAAATTCAACTTGGGGAGAGAAAATAATAAAAAGTAGAGGAGTCAAATGAAATAGAGAACAAAAAATGAAAGCAGAGTTGGTTCTTAGAAAAATGAACATATTTGGTAAACATCTAGTAGAATTTGTACAGCACAAATAAAGAAGATACAGTAATATCACTGACGGAAGGAGGCAGTGTGGACGGGTCTGTGGCATTAGATAATAAAGGGGTACTGTGTCAGAGTTATACCAAAAAAAAGATAAAAAAATGGATAAATTCCTCAAAATACAAAAGCTGGCACAAAAGAGCTAAATACCAGGATGGCCACATTTCCATGATATTTATATTACCTTTATAGATGAAAACCTTTACACACAGGTGCACACACATGTGCACATACACGTGCACACACATGCACACACAGGTACACATATGTGCACACATACACACACATGCACACACACAGGCATAGTCTTTAGACCCAGGTGATGTGGCTTGGAACTCAACCAGGTTCTTGAGGAAGAAATAATACCAGCAGGGCAGATTCCCAGAACACTGGCCCCTCATCCAGCGAGGCGAGCAGCACCCCAAGCCCAAACTATGCAGGGCTCTTGAGAGCATTCTAGCAGGACCCAGCTAGAGAGAAACACTCCCGCGTCAGCACCGGGGCTTGTCTGGGAAATAGCTCTGGCCAGACATGTGAGGACAGTCTGGGGAGAGGAGAGAAGAAAGCCAATCAGCCACATGGAAGCGAAGTGTGTGTGTGTGTGTGTGTGTGTGTGTGTGTGTGTGTGTGTGTGTGTGTGTGTGTGTGTGACAAGGCCAGTATCCACTCACAGTACTAAGGGGAATGAACTCTCTCAGCCCAGTCAAGACGCCGTTAAGCCCAGAGACTCGGGGGTGAAGATGAAACGGGTTCCCCGAGGCTTGACCTCTGGGGACTCCCAGGCATGGCTCAGAACTCATGGAATTTCTCCATCAATGGGCCAAGGGCTCAGAGTCAGGGCCCAGTTCCCTCCCAGATACTTGAGCTGTACCCGCTGTATCCCAGGGCTGCCCTGGGGGTACTTGCGGGGGCCATGGCTCTAGGGGCCATCTGGGGTCTGCCAGGGCAGAGCACGTACCCTAATCCTGTACTTTCTCCCCAGTCCTGGCTGATTGATTTTTTGATAAATGTGAAAAAAACAATACAAGAAACTCATCTCCTTCAGAAATACCAAAGTTATTGGAAAACATGCAAAAAATACTCCCGACCGAAGCCTCCTGCGGCATACAAAGCCCAGGTCAGATGGTCCTCAGACGGGAAAGTCAAGACCCAAACTTCCACATCCTCAGATAAAGTAACAGGCAAACGCTCAGGGCGCTGTGCGGAACAGTGCTGCGACATGCATCAGGCTCTCCCCAGGGGAAAGCTGTGCGTGGGCAGGGGTAGGCAGCGGCCGCAGGGTGGAGCCAGGCTTCCGCTTCCTGCTACTATGTGACCCTCCCCCACCCCCAAGCAACACTTCGGGGGTACTGGTGGCTCCCACACCTTGGGCACTGAGCAACTGGGCTCAGACGCCAGGAGGACACTTTTCGAGATGATCAAGGGTGCCCAGCGCTCTGAGGGAGATGCCACACGGGAGAGGAGCTCACAGGGATGAAGAGCAGTGGCAGAATGAACAGCCGGCGGCATGGTCAGCCCCAGGGCAGAAGTGTTGGCACATCTGAGGCGCCGGGTTACCTCCGGGCCCCCACAGGCTGAGCTTGCGGACCTGTGGGGTACTTGCCAGCCTCTGCTGGACAGAGCACAGCCAGGAGGCCAAGAGTGGCGAGCCCGGCGTTTCTCCACCAGAGGACGCTCGGCTGGCAGAGCCCACAAGGTGTGGCGTCGTCCTGCGGGTACAGGCAGTGGCGGGGGGCGGGTCCCAGGAATTGTTGGTGGTGCTTCCCTGGCGGGGTTCTCCCCCGGCTCCCACCATGCTGACCTGGAGTTCTGGGGCTTGGCCAAAGTCGTCCTCTCTGTCTCTGCGCGGCTTCTGGACACTCTCAGGTGCTGCCCACCCAAGGTGGGGCATGGGGGGCAGGTCCAAAGGTGCCGCCGCTGCCAGCTCTGTTCTCATGTCCAGTGGCAGTCCTGTCCTGGCCTCCCCTCCCCCGCCCAGTGCTGCCCTTGACCCTGAGGTCACAATGGGCCCAGGGCCCCTGGTGTCCTGAGCAGGGTGTGGGGCCTGGACTGCGGGTGCCTCCTGGCCTCCCAGGGCTGGCCCTCTAGAGGGCTGTGGTGACGGGGGACACCCTGCCCCACTCTCTGGGCCTACGAGGGTGCCATGAAGAAGCAGTGGTTGGAGGCTCTGCCTGGTTCTGTGGGCCAGTCACAGCTGTAGTGCTGGTGGCGGCGGGATCGGCTGATGGGGAAAGTGGCTAGGCTGAGGGACTCCGGCCCAGGACAGCCTCTTTGGGGTCCCCCTGCCCGCACCTGGCTGGGGACTCTCAGGGCTGATCCCCTGCAGGCTGTGCGACCCCCAGAGGGCGGGGGGCTCCCTGCACAGGCCCCAGTGGCCCAGGGCAGAGAGAGCGGGGTGCACGGGAGAGGCTGGTGTCCGCCCAGAGGGTTCCTGCTCCTCACTTCTCAGGGGAGTGGGACAGGCACCTCAGCAGGCAGCTCGGGGACTGCAGCATCACACTGGGGCGTTGGGACACAAGGTCACCACAGGGGCCCTGGCCCTGCTGCCCCCCCCTCCCATGCATGACCCACGATGCAGGGCACCCTGTGGCCGCCCCCCCCCCCCGGCAACTTCCCAGGAACCCAGGAGAGGATGAAGCCCAAGGGTGGTCAGAACCACAGAGGTCACACAGCGGCCAGCAATGCAGCCAGGGCTGGGCCTCAGCACCCCAAACCCGACCCCCTAACACCACCCAGAAGTCCCAGACTGTTAGGGGCTCCCACCTGCGAGTTCTGAGAGTTTTCCCGGAGTCGCCAGCAGGTGGCACTGCGTCCCAGAGCACTGGCGATGTGGGTGGCAGGGGCCTCCCCTCCCCCTGCCCTGCCCATCAGGCCTGTACGTCACCATCTGGCGCTGCTCGTGGGCCTAGTGCCCCTGGCACAGGATGGCCCTACCAGACACCACTAACTGTTGCCCCGCAGGGCCCAGCCGTCACCCTGGCCCTGCCATCTCCCTCCCTGCCCTTGCTGCAGTGTCCCCAAGCAGTGACCCCCCTCTTCCCATTGGTGGCTACACACTGCGCATCCCCCGCCCCCCTCCAAGCCTTCCTGCGCCTGGGCCCCACAGTCTTCCCTGAAGGCGCCTGCCAAGGCACAGAGGTGTCCCTGCTTTATGGAGCCCTCAGCTGTCGCCTCCAGGGAGCACACCCTGATTTGCTGCTAACAAGGCTCAGGGGTGTGTGTGTGTGGGGGGCTGAGCCTTCCTAAGAGCCTCTCCTGGGGGTCTAACCACGGAGCCTGGTGCCCCTGCCCTGGGGGTAGTCCTCTGTCCTGGGGTGGGAAGGGGGCGCCAAGCTTCCTCCTGAGGTCTGAGGGTGCAGCGGGCCCTGCCTCCGCCGCCTGGGCTGTGCCCCCCCCGCAGATGAAGTGGGTTCCCCAGGGCCCAGCATTGCTGTGGACTTGGTGCTGCCAAGGACACCCGCAGTCGTGCTGGGGGCCGCCCGCCCTCTGCACCCCTCTAATCCTCTCTCAGAAAAGCGGGTGAGAGAGGCACAGAAAGACGCCTTGCCTTCCACTTTCTGGAAATGAGATTTTAAAAATAACTCGGCAGTGCGCGGGAGGGGATTATGGGGTGGGGCGATGGCCCGCAGGAGCAGGTCCGGCTGGTCGCTCCCCCAATTCCAAGCCCTTGCTGGGCCCCACACCCAGGCCCCGGGCCCTTGGGCAGCTCTGCCCTGCTGTGATGGGCAGCGGCTTTGCCCGTGTCCCCCTTCCCTGGGTCTTGCTTGCAGGCCAGGGACCGGCCAGTTTGGGGCTTCCTGAACCCAGGCGGGTTTCAGGGCCCAGGGACACCCCCGTTCCCACATCGCTCAGGGAGGCGGCCTCACACTCTCCTGGGCAGGGAAACTGAGGCCAGGGCAGAGAAGCGGCTTGTCCAGCCCCCTCCCTCTCCCGCACCCCTGCTGCCTCTGAGCGTTGACTAGGAGCCGGCCCTCCCCTTGGGGTCAGTGCACAGGGCGTGAGCACCCCAGCGTGGGGGCGTCCCTCTCGAGGGAGGTGGGGTCAGGACGCTGGCTGCCGGGGTTCCTTCTGTCCTGGGCCCCACGCGCTGGCCAAGCGGCAGCCTGACCCTGGGGCGTGCGGGCTCAGGTCAGCACCCGCTGTTGCCTGCAGAGGTGGCAGCCCGGGCCACGCCACCCGCATCTCTATCCCCACCAGTACTCGGGTCGACTTCCGTGGAGATGCCCCGCCTGGGATACGGAGGCGCATCGCTGTGGCTGGGAGGGCAGGTCAGGGCCAAGAGAGCTGCCCTGCCCCCACCCAGCCCGGCCCGGCCCCGCCCACCTCTTGGCCACGCCCCTTTGAGGGCGGAATTCTCTGCCTCTGGGCCTAGTCGCCAGGGAAACAGGCCCGCGTCCAGGGCAGCCATGGCCTCCCCCAGCTCCAGGGACCCCAGCCCTGCAGGTCAGTGGGGAGCACTGAGGGAAGGACTGGTAGTAGGCGGGGTGCGAGTCTGGGAGAGATGGGCTCCTCCTCCCCTTGGCACCGGCGGTTGCCGGGCACAGGGGGCAGGGGGCTGATTACTGTTCCCTGGGACCCTGAGCCAGACGCCCAAAGAAAGCGCCAGGCCAGGAACCGCCTTTCCTCGCTGTCACCCCCTGCGGGCGCCCCAGGGCACAAGGGCCCCCTCCCCACTCAGCCCCCAGCTGCCCCCATGGCCTGCCAGGGCCCGGGACTCGGCAGCCCCAAGCCAGACGTGGTTGCCTGCCCTCCTGCCCCCACACCCCGTACTGTACTAGCTGGGCAACCCTCCAACTCCCTCCTACACTCCCCTGCATCTGAGTTCCGCAGAGCCAGAGAGACGCAGCCACATGAAGCAAATGCTTGCTCGGGGTCCTTAACTCGGCCACAGGGTGGCAGGGGCCTCCAAAGCACGCCCTGCCAGCTGCAGCCCTGCACCTCTCCTATCCCTGCCCCTCCTCACCCTGCCTGGCTGCCTTCAGACACACCCAGGCACTGCCCCCTCCACCCCTGCCTACTCCCGCGAGGCCCCTCATTTTGCCCCTCCCTGACCCAGAAATATGTTGCCACCTCTCTCATCTCTGCACCTCACTTCTCCATGTCCCGGGGTCCTGCCTACTCCAAGTCCTTCACGCTTGATGGCTCCCCCAGCCTCGCCCCTGACCAGCTTTGCCATCCCCACCTGCAGGGCTGCTCTCCAGCCTTTGCCCCTGTGTGGCCATCAAGCGGCCCCTCCTCTCCCTCTCAGCCCTGGGGCTCACGGATGCCACCCACGTCCCCACTCCTGTCCGGCTGGACCCCAGAGGCACCCACTCACCCTCAGCTGAGGGCACCCCTTTTCTCAGCTGCTGGGGTCTCCCCTGGGCCTCAACTCCCCCCCCCTTCCCGTGGCCCTCCTGGGGCCTTTGGATGTGCATGAACCTGAGCTGTCCTCTGCTCCTCCCACCCTGAGTAGGCTGATGCCTCCACTGTCCCCAAGCTTCCCTGGAGTCTGGCCACTGCAGGACCCCGCGGCCTTGGCCTGGCGTTGACCTGTGGCCCCTGGGAAGGAAGCTGCAGGGAGGAGGCGTCCAGTGTGGAGGCCTGGTGGTGGTGGGGGGGGAGGGTGGGCCACCCGGAGCTGTCCATGGTGCCGAGTGCGCTGGTCTCCCTGGCAGAGCCTGAGAGCCGCCCCAGGGACGGACAGAGTACCCCTACAAATGCCATGGACACTCAGGGCCATCCCGAGCCTAAGAGAGGGACATGGGGCCTGAGAGACCGGCGGGTGCTGGCACTCTGCCCCTGGGGGTGTCCACCAGGGGTGTCAGGCCTGACCCCAAGCCTGGCACCAAACAGAGTCCTGGTGGGGCCTGTGGGTGTGGGGCGGGGATGGCATGAGACGCCTGAGCACAGGCTGGGGCGGTGGGAGAGTTCACTCAGGGGCCTGAGGACAGCCCTGGTGTGGCCACGTCTGTTTCCTCACCCTGAGTCGCCTGGAGGGACTTGCTGGCCGTGGCCTGGGGAGTGGCCACAAGCAGACACGTCAGTGCCTCTCCAGGCTGGCCCTGACCTCCCTGGGGCAGCTATCCAGCGGGTCTGTGTCTGCCTGCAGCTGGCCTGTGGCCCGCCCTGGACAAGGCCCCTGCCGGGCAGGTTGCCCCAGAGCGCACTGGTCACTGGCGGGGTGCAAGGAGGCTGGGGTGCTAGGGCTCTGGGGGTGGTCTGGTCCAGCGCCATGTGCCCACAAGATTCCTGGGGACCCAGCTGAGACTCACTGCAAGGCCTGTTGCCCAGGGGGCCGCTGGCCCTTCTCCCACCTGGGCCCCCCACCCTGGGAGGGGCAGCGAGGGCCTGGGCCACTGCCCCTCTATCTTCTGGGCTGGCGATGGCGTCTGGAGCTGCGGGTGCCCACGTCCCCCGGGTGCCGCTTGGCGGGACTCGGGGGTCACCGTGCGCCCCGGCCCGCAGGCCCCGCCGCGCCCCCCGAGCCCGCCTTTCCTGACATCTACGGCGGCGACGCGCAGCTGTGGGAGGCGCATTTCCGCGGCATCGGGCGCGCCTACCGCGCGCTGGGCAAGGACGACGACTTCGCCATCCGCGTGCTGACCGAGGACTTCACGCTGCCCTTCCCCTTCGCCTGGCCGCCCGGGCCCGACCCCGCGCGCGGCCCGCTCTTCTACGACCCGCACGACCGCGCGGGCTTCGACTTCCTGCTGCGGGGCCCGGGCGCCGCGCCCCCCGCGCTGCTGCGGCCCCTGCACGCCACGGCGCAGGCGGCCGTGCGCAAGCGGCGCCTGGAGCGCCTGGCGCGGAGCTACGCGCGCGCCGGCCCCGGGCCCGGCCTCCTGCTGCTGCCCCCTGGCCCGCCCACCCGCGCCGCGCCTGCAGAATAAAGCCCGAAGCCTCGCCTGAAGCTCCTTGCCCGCCGCCCCGCGCCCTGCACCAGGATGGGACTGGGGGTGGCCGCGGGTGGCGGGGCCTGGGCCATGGCTGGCCTCGGTGCTGCGCCCTCAGCACACCAGGAGCCCACCGGGAGGGGCCCCTGAGACACAGGCGCCGCTCCGATAGGGAGCAGAGGGGCCCCTGCTTCCCTGGAGGGGTCCCCGAGACACAGGCGCCAGTTGAATGGGGAGCAGAGAGGTCCCGGCTTCCCGGGAGGGGTTCCTAGTCACGGACACCGCTCCGATGGGGAGCAGGGGGTTCCTGAGCGTGCAGGGTGTGGGGTAGTGACCGAAGTGGGAGAGTGTCCCCCAGACTTGCCCTCCCCCTGCCAACTTGGGCCAGGGGGATGCCAGCTGTGCCCCAGCTTCCTCCCCCAGAGCAGAGGAGCTGCCCCCCTGGTTGGGGCCTGGTTGCCCCCAGCACCTGCTTCATTCGCTGAATTCCACCTGCTGGGTTCATCAGAGTTCAAAGCCGCCATCTGCCCGAGGGCCAGCTGCATCTCCTCACCAGGATCTGAGACCTGTGAGGAGATGCAGCAGGAAGGGGCGTGGGGGGTTCCCTTGGCACCTCATGCTCCCTCCAGGGGTTCACTCACAACTTCTCAGGCAGGCAGTATGTGATGACTCCACCAGCTCCCCGACACCCCCACCCCTGCACAGTGCAGTGTTGGTGAGAAACTCCCAAGCACTTGGCCGGTGACCCCCTGGCCGGAGGGACCAAGAACCCCCAAGTTACCTGACAAAGAAGCAAACACGGCAAGAGTAAGAGTGAAGCAAGATGACGGGCAGGATGCGGAGTCCCGAGCTTCCAGAGCGGCCAGCGTCAGACCAACGTGGGGAGGAGGAGGAGGAGCCAATCACACCCTCTGGCCCCGTTTCCTCGGGTCACCCCTTCCACCCCACTGCCTCATGTGGTCCTCGCAGGAGCCCGAAGACATTGGAGAGGAACTGGCCTAGAGAGGGGAGGGGCCTGAATGGGAACAGGACCCCGTGTCCATGTCCCACACCGGGAAGGCCTCTCTCTGTCGCAGGATTTCAGGTAGGGTCTGATCCAGGAGTATAAGGTTGGAATCTTGGGTGATGACTAGGTTGGCCAGTGTTTTCTTGAGCCCTTTCCGTGCCCTGGGCATGGTTGACCTTAACAATTGTGAGGATAAGACCAGGCCATCTTTCCCGCCACTTAGAAGCAGAGTTTCCAGGGAGAAGCGTGTTCAGACCCAGCCGGCAGGGTCAGGCAGGGTCGATACTCTCATTTGTCCCCTGCGTGTCTGCTCAGTGGCAGGGAGAGCGCATATGTGCTAAGGAGCTGCCCATGACACTCCCCTTCTCCCTGCTGGGGAGGCTGGGCCAATCCCTGTTTAGGCCACCGCAGCGAGAGGCATGCACCTCACTCTGCCCGCTCAGAAGCTCAGTGCTCATGGTGGTGTCCTCCAGGTGCCCATCCACATGGTCCCGGGCCCCGGTCTCTGCCCCCTGACCTCCCGATCGCCTCCATCTGGCTGCTGGGCTAGGAGGCCGAAACGATGCTGCAGATGTTCCCTGGGGCCTGGGGGACACAGGCTGTCCTTGGCAAGTCCCCGCCCGGCCCTGCTTGGAATGACGCTGGTGTCTGTGCAGAGGCCTTGGCAGCAAGGGGCCCTAGCTCTTGGGGTGACTGAGACCACCCTGGCTTTGGGGGACAGCTCACCTCTGCCTGCATTGGCGTCCCGCACAGAGCGTCCCCTTGCCAGGCCCTCAGCTCCAGCAGAGCGGTGCTGGCGCCGCCTCCTGGCGGCCCGGGGCATTGCCGCTCACATTTCTGGCTGCCCAAACGAACGCCCACTAGCAGGATGGAAGGGAGCTTCCTCCAGGGTTTGCCCGTGCCCTCATCTGTGCCTACACGGAGCCCAGGGCTCACTGCCCTGCCCAGGTCCTGGAGCTGGCCTACCCACCCTCCCCGGGGTCCTTCCTTCCATGGGGAGCCCCCACGAGCCTGAGTGGCCTCGCAGCTTCCTCAACCCTTCCTGGAGGCCCCCGGGCCGGGATGCCCAGGTGGGGGAAGGGTCACCTCCTCTGGGCCCAGCCAGAGCTGGGCAGGAGTCTGGTGCTGGCCCCGAGGCGTTCCTGCAAACCTCACAGCCTGCCTGATGGGGATGCTGGGAGTGGGCGGCCCCTCCCCCTGTCCCCGGGAGCAGGCTGCACCCCTCACCCCCGTGACCCCGGAGCTGGCTCCCCCCACCGCTGTGTCTCAGGGAGCTGGCTCCACCCTGCCTCCCCCGTGTCCCTGGGAGCTGGCTCCGAGGGGCAGTGAGGATGCTTAATTAATTGCAATTACAATCTTCAGAGGAAGCTGCGAGTTGAAAGTTGTTCCTAATTACTGTGTTATGATGTCGGCCGGCTCCCCAAATTGATCGCGTTGGAATTTCCGACAGAGGATTAATTGAGCTGCCGGAGGACCCACTGGATGTCCCTCCCCTGCAGATAAGGCAGGGTCAGCCTGGCGAGGGTGCAGGTCTGGGATGGCACTCAGATGGGGCACCCCTGCTTCCTAAAGGTGGAGAGCCACGGCCACGGCCAGAGCCAATCACAGCCATAGCCACGCCATGGCCACAGTCACAGTCACGGCCACGGCCACGGCCAACGGTACGGCCACAGCCACAGCCATGCACACACCTGGGCTGGGGCAGCTTCTCTTGAACCTGCGGCTGGGCCGGGACTGGCCTCTGTGCTGAGGCCCCGTGACTCTGGCTGCAGGGGTGACCCAGGGCCTGGCCAGAGTGCTCATCCTGGGAGCCTCCCAGTGCCAGCAGCCGGCGCTGCTGCCCTCGCCCGCCACGTGTGTCTCTTTTTTGTCTGGCTGCACGGGACCCCATAGGCTGGCCAAAGCCGGGTCCCCTGCTGGCCACATGGCCCTACCACAGGCCGTGCAGATGCAGCCCTGTGCCTGGCTGAGAGGCTCTGGGCCTTGGTTTCCCCATCTGTGAGTTTCTGAGAAGAGAGAGAGGGAGGGAGGATGCGGGCATGTGCCATGGATTGGGCCCCCTCGCATGGCAGAGGAGCAGCTCCTGGTTCTGTCCTTTGGGCATGGAGCCCCCTGCGGTCAGCAGAGCAGCAGCTTGGGGCTGGGTGGGGTGTGACCCTCAGCACCGGGCGGGCAGACCCCAGGCACCTCTCTCAGCGGTTTGGAGGGACTCTTGGACAGAAAACAGGGCAGGGTGAGGGGAGAGAGAGCCGGGAGAGGGGACCCGGGGCAGCAGTGGGGTGTGGGTGGGCCTTGAGAGACCAGGAGTGGGTGGAGGGGCTTGGCTGGTGGCTGGCACTGGGGCGGGGAGAAGCCAGTCACTGGCCCCGGGCTGCAGGGCTGGGGACACAGAGCAGTGGCCTCATGTCCTTGTGCACCCACTGTGTCCCCTCTCGGGGACAGAGGCTGGTTGGGCTGGGAGGCGGGTGATGGAGAGCAGGGTGGAGCTGGAGGGCAGCTGGGGACCCCAGGTGGCCCAGTGAGGAGCCAGAGTGGGCATCGGGCCTCGGGGCCTCGGGGCCTCGGTTCTCTGGGGGATGGGCCACGGGCACTGCCTCCCCCCGCCTCCCGTGGGCTTCTTGGCGGGGCGCCCACCTGGCAGGAGGCCGGTTTTGGGGCTCAGGTCGGGTTGCTGCCGAGTGCTCCCCTGGCCCTTTAATTATGGAACGCTAACGAGCCCTGAAATTCAATTAAGAACAGGCGCTGGCGACTCCCGTGCTTCGCAGACTCTTTGGTGTGGAGACATCTGGGAGAAGCATGGCAGCGAAGGCAGAGTGTGCCCGGCACCGCTCCAGCAGCCCCCGTCCTGGTGGGGAAACTGAGGCACAGCCCACGATAGGCAGGGCCCGGCAGACCCTGGGCTTCCCTGCACGGAGACACTGGCCCCCTGCCCCGAGACCGTGTGATGTGGGGGGTGGGCATGGCCGCCCTCGAGGGACCTGGGTGCGATTCTCCAGGTCGCAGTAGGGGAGGGAGATCCCGCTCAACCCTGAGCCCAGCCAGGCTGGGGCTTGGCCAGAGCCGGGACCAAGTGCCGAGGAGCCCCCGGAACGCACTTTGTTGGGAATCCATGAATATGCGATTGTGCATGGAGGCCCACCGCCCGCTTCCCGGCTGCGCATTAATCACCGCTAATTGCCGCCAGCCTTCGCGTCAAGAGACTTTATTCTCGGGCAGGAGGGGGCTGAGGGATGCTCCTTTCAGGAACCCCGACTCCCGCCACCCGCCTCCGGAGGCTCGAGGCCACGTGACAGGTGTGTGTGTGGGGGGGCGCTGGCCTTGGCCGAGTGTTCAGGGAACATCCGAAGCACATCCCTCACCTTCACACCTCTCCGAGCTGTTGTGAGTTTCCTTGAAACCGAGGAGCTTTTTTTCTTTTTCCTTTTTTTGGCAACAACAGCTGGGAATAAGTTGACACTTTCTAAAAACTGCTACTTAGGCCTGTGAAGGGGGTGGGGGGACCCTCGCCCTCCGTGGTGGCTCACGGCGCTCATTCTGGCCCTGGTCCAAGGGCATCTGCCGTGGAGAGCAGGGTGCCAGTGGGGGCCTGGAGGGGCTCAGTGTGGGGTCCCAAGGGTGAGGGCAGAGAGGGCTGGTGTCCTCCTGGCACAGCCCTGACCTGGGTCTGTGGGTAACTGGTCATGTAAACTGGCAGCCATGTCAATACATGTATGTAACCGTACACACCAGCAGACACATCAAAATACATATATCCATCAGCACATGTAAGGTTCAGCATGTGTAATCCAGCACATGTCAGCACACACAGCACACATATCAGATGGCACACACATGTGACCAGCACAGATCTACACACACACACACACATACACACACACACACACACACGGGCTGAGCCTTCCCCCGTTGGATCTAGTGTCCCAGCTGCACACAAAGGAGTAGAGAGTAGCTGGGCCAGCGGGGCAGCATGGCAGGGTATGCAATGCAAACACATGTGCACAGGCGACCCACACACTGTACATGTGTGCAGATGGGCCGCCCACCCCGCCTCCTCCACGCCCTCACCCCATGGCTCCCCCTCTCTGGCTGTGGCCTCTGGGTTCTGCTGCTCGCCTGGGCTCACAGCAGGTGCCCAGCATCTCCCCCACTGCACCCCAGTCGCAGATTGTCTCCTGATGGTGGTACCTCACATGCACCTCTCCTCCGAGAAGCCTTCCTGGATCTGCTAAGTGCAGTTGGGCTCTCGGGGCTCCTGTCTCTGAGCAACTGCCCTTCCTGTTCTGTCTGCCCTGTGCGGGGCTTGCTTGCCTGCAGCTTGGGCCTGTGGCCTCTCAGCTGGGAAGGGAGAGTTGAGGTCCAGCGGCAGCGTGGTACTGCCCTGTCTGTGCTGGACATCGCTGCGGGCACAGTCAGTCCTCGGTTGCGGCCGGTGCCAGCTGCAGGGTCCTAGCTGCGCTATAGCCTGATGGGGCTTAAGTGAGATGGTGGCTGGGTGGGGAGCACAGCTGATGGTGGCCTTCCCTTGGCGGGGGGCTTAGCCCTGGCCTGGGGCATGTGGGAGTCTCCCCAGGGACAGAGGCTGCGGCTGGGGCAGGGTGCGCCCTCACTCGGTCCTGTCCCGGGCCCCTCAGGAGGCTGCAGTCCCCTGGCCCCATGCTGGGGAACCGCAACCGGCCAGGTGGGGGCGCTGCTCGGGGGCCGGCCTCTCAGTCCTTCCCCTTCTCCAGGGACCTGGGGAAGCAGCACCCCAGCCCCAACTCCAGAGCCGGCCCTCCCACCGCCCCTTCCTGCCAGCCTCTGTCCCCTACCCCTGGGGAGGCCACGGCAGGGTGTGAGATGGCAGCCTGGGGCCCCAGGAACAGGGTGGGTGGGGGCCCTGCTGGGAATTCCGGCCGCTGGCAGCGCTGGGCCACCTCCGCCAAGGGCCAGATGGTGTTTGGGGCGTCTTAATAGGAGCGATTTGCAGTGTTGCTGCCACAAAATAATCCTGCTTAGTGAGCGAGCGCACGTCGGCAGCGAGTCAGGCGCTCGGATGTTTTAAATATTATGTACGTCGTGTTCGTGTTAACAAACCTGATTTTTAATTACACCTTCCCTGCTGCCCGACTCAGACGAGGGGAGGGGAGGGCTGGAGAGGCAATGGCAGGGATGGCTGGTGGCCTGGGAGCCCAGCCTGGCATCACCCCAGTGCTTCCCTGGCCTGGCCACACTCTGACCCCATCAGGATGGACTGTGAGCCTTGGCCTGGCCCTGGACCAGTCTGGAACCCAGCACAGACCAAGCCCTGGGCGTGGGCTCTCCTGCCTCTGTGCTGGCCGCCCAGTGGGCACTGAGCTCCGGGGTTCAGGGGAAGCGGTGCTGCCTGATGCCACACGTGGTGCCCTCTCCCGGCTGTGTCCCCGAGGGTCCCTCAGTGCTGTCAGGCTGTTGGTGTCCCTTATGGGTGCCTGTGTGGTCATATGCCCTTTGCCCGCGCACATAGCAAGGACTCTTGCGTGTGTGCCCAGGGCGGGGGGTGGGCGACGGGGGCTGCAGTGTTCCTGACCACGGGCTCTGGTCCCAAGAGGGCGGCCAGTGCGGGAGGGCCGGGTGTGAGCAGAGAGGCAGAGACTCCTGGGAGGTAGAATAGCCCCCTCCTCACACTGGCACCCAGAGCACTCTGGAGGGAGTCTCTCGGGGGCCCTGGGCTACGGGGCCCCCCTCTTGCTCTCACGGCCTCTCAGACCCTCAGTCTGCCACTGCTCAGTTGCTCTCCCATGACCACAGGAAGCTGGAAGAGCTGGCTCAGCAGTAAAGCAACTGCTTGTTTGCATGGGACATGGCTGCCCCCAGCAGCACACACACGCGCACACTCACACATGCGCCACACACACACGCACACTCGCCCACATGCCCACATGCCCACACCCACACTTGCACACACACACCCACACACACTTGCACACACATGCCCACATGCACACACCCACACCCACACTCACACACACTCACACCCACACATGCCACACACTTGCACAGTCACACACACCACACACACGCCTATGCCACACATGCCCACACACACACCTGTATGCATACTTGCACACACCCACACCCACACCCGCACACATGCCCACACATACACCTGCATACACACTTGCACACATCCACACCCACACTCGCACACACACCACACACATACACAAACATGCTCACATATGTCCACACATGCCACACACATGCCTACACCCACACTCACACCCATACCCACATGCAAACTCACATACATGCCCCCCAGATACTCGCATACATGCCCACACACACACATGCCCACACACATGCACACATGCCCACATGCAACCTCACACACATGCCCATTCATGCACACGCGCACACTCGCACACATACAGGCATGCCCACACTCCACACATGCGCACAATGCATACATGCATTGGCACACCCCCACACACGCACACATGCAACACATACATGCATACTCACACACATAAGCACTCTCACACACACACCTGCTCTGACACTGGCCAGAGAAGGTGTCTCCTGATCCAGGGCGCGGGAAGCCGCCCCAGGAACCGACCCCCACAGAGCTCGTTTCTCAGGGTGCCCATCGGGAGCCCTGGCTGTCGCTGTTGTCATGGAAACCACTTCCTCCAGCCACTCGCTGCTGCCCAGGCGGTGAGTCGAGAGTGGACGCAGGGTGAGGACTGGGGGAAGAGGGTGGGAGGCAGGAGGGGTGGGGGTTCGCCTAGTGAAGTGACGAGCATCCATGGCTGGAGGCCCGAGGGGATACTTCCCTTCCAGTGCTGTGGCTGCTTGAGGGACCTTGGGGCAGGGGCCGGAGGCCAGCATGGGGCCACACATGAGTCCCGTCCTCAGCTGGCCTGGTGGTGCTGTTGGGGTGGACAGAGGAGGGGCAGGGCCTACAGACACTCAGGGGGCCTGGGCCCAATGCGGGGAGAGACCCCCGAGCAAGAGACCCCAGACTCCTCAGTCACACCTGACAGTGTCCTTCCTCTGTCCACCCTGCAGCCACACTGCCAGCGCGACCTCTGGCGTCTTTGACTTGGTGAGTGGCTGGGCATGGCTGTGGAGGGGAGGTGGCCCCCTCCAGATCTGGCTCCCAGCTCCCAGCTCCAGCGGGGGGGTGGTCCTGGCACCCCTCCTGGCTGCTGCCTCTCAGCTGGGCTTGCCAGACTTGGTGCCACTTGGGATCCAGGCTCCGCCCGCCCCTGGCACTGAGGGCAGGGCCATGTGCCCGCGCAGCGCTGCTGGTATGTTTGCTCTCAGTGGGAGCATATGGCAAGGAGCAGCCTGGCACCCAGGAGCGTGTGCTGCTGCCAAGGGCTGCGGGGGCCAGGCTGGGCACGGCTCCTGGGAGTCACTCGTGCCCCTGGCACTGACATGGACAGGGCAGATTGGAGCTGCCCACTAGGTACCTGCTATGTGCAGACTCTGCCTCTGTCTCCCCAGGTTCCTTCTTGGGGTCAGGGGCCCGGGAGAGTCTGAGTGACAGGTAGGCTGCACAGAAGGGATGAGGGCCTGGGCCCGGGGGCAGAAGCACCTGCCCTGCAGCCTGAGCCTGGAGTTGGGCCCCCAGTGCCCTGCCAGAGCCAGCTGGACCCTAGCTCAGCGTCAGGTCACCACATGTGACATCCAGCGAGCAGTGGGCATGAGTGTGTGGGTACCATGCCCACATGTGAGCGCCCAGCGAGCACTCTAGGGGAGTATGTGGGGAGCACACCCAGGTGCGTGTGACTTCCAGGCTCTGAGATGATAGTAAGAACAGCAACAGCGAGGGAACAGGGCTGGGGATGATGACAGGCCCCACAGGGGCTCTGCCGCCCAGTCTCAGGAAGGACTAAAGCACAGCGACCCAGCCACCCACCCGCCCTGTCCCTCTACACACTGCCACACGCCACCATCCATTCAT